>NC_044053.1:24245091-24545091 GCF_902167405.1 Gadus morhua
CCAAGAAGTGTGCATTTCGCCGGCACAACGCGACAAGAAATGTGCGTTTCGCCGGCACAACGCGAAGCAAGTATTGAAAACGCTACCGTGAACAACATGTGGATATAAAGGTTTTGACTGTGGGAGCTTCGGTGTGGGAGTTATAGCCTAAAACGCGTTTTCAGAACATTGGCCAAATAGGAGATAGACAATGTCGTCGTTTTTTGGCGCCGCCCTGTGGCGAAATTTTCCAAAGACAATTTTCCTTTGCCAATTAACTCCCGCCCACATCAATAATTCTTGGCCATATTTTCTAAATAGATTCGAGTTTGCCCCTTGATGGTTTCCCTTGAGTTTGAAGAACATTCCTTTGGCCAATTAGAAGATATACAATTTCCTCCTTTATTGCGCCCCCTAATGGCGAAATATTCCGAATTCTTTATTGAACGCCATTAAGGGTAGCACCGACATGTGTCTAAAATTTGGACTTGATCCGATGTCTAATTTCGGTATTTTTTTAATTTTTGCGTTTCGACGTAAAACGTAGCTAATAAACAAATATTCAAAACGCTACCGTTTCGTAATCGAAGGTCGGATCAAAAAAGTGTTTGAGTTTTTCTTTTCCTGTTTGTCTGACGATGTCGTGTGCAAAGTTTGGTGTCGATTGGTGAAGAAATGTGGGAGGAGTAGGGAAAAAACAGTTTTGCGGTTTTCGCGATTTTGCGGAAAAATTTTTTAGACGCAAATGGGCGTGGCCTATGCCAAAAGATGCAGCAGACTCCAGTGAATATGTGCGTACCAGTTTTTGACTGTGGGAGGTTCGGTGTGGGAGTTATAGCCCCAAACGCGTATTCCTTGGTATAGCGCCACCTAGTGGCCGGCAGGTCTGGATTTTGTCGTCTGCGTAGTGTTCAAGGACCTGGATCTAGTCATGCAGTTGGCGTGTCGGCACCATTTACGGTTTGGGCTGTGGGCCCACTTCTAGATGGGAAGAATAATAACTAGAACTGCAAGCAGTTATGCAGGGGTCCAAGAAGCGTGCATTTCGCCGGCACAATGCGACAAGAAATGTGCATTTCGCCGGCACAACGCGAAGCAAGTATTCAAAACGTTACCGTGAACAACATGTGGATATAAAGGTTTTGACTGTGGGAGCTTCGGTGTGGGAGTTATAGCCTGAAACGCGTTTTCAGAACATTCCATTGGCCAAATAGGAGATAGACAATGTCGTCGTTTTTTTGCACCCCCTTGTGGCGAATTTTTCCAAAGACAATTTTCCTTTTCCAAATAACTCCCGCCCACATTAATAATTCTTGGCTATATTGTCTATATAGACTAGGGATTGCCCCTTGATGGTTTCTCTTGAGTTTGAAGAACATTCCTCTGGCAAATGAGAAGATATACAATTTCCTCGTTTATTGCGCCCCCTAATGGCGAAATATTCCGAATTCTTTATAGAACGCCATTAAGGGTAGCACCGACATGTGTCTAAAATTTGGACTTGATCCGATGTCTAATTTTGGTATTTTCTGAATTTTTGCGTATCGACGTAAAACGTAGCTAATAAAGCAATATTCAAAACGCTACCGTTTCGTAGTCGAAGGTCGGATCAAAAAAGTATATAGTTTTTCTTTTCGTGTGCGTCTGACGATGTCGTGTGCAAAGTTTGGTGTTGATTGGTCAAGAAATGTGGGCGGAGTAGGGAAAAAACAGTTTTGCGGTTTTCGCGATTTTGCGAAAAAAAATTATGGACGCAAATGGGCGTGGCCTATGCCAAAAGATGCAGCAGGCTCCAGTGAATATGTGCGTACAAGTTTTTGACTGTGGGAGGTTCGGTGTGGGAGTTATAGCCCCAAACGCGTTTTCCCTTGGTATAGCGCCACCTAGTGGCCGGCGTGTCTGGATTTTGTCGTCTGCGTAGTCCGAAGAGATCTGGATCTAGTCATGCAATTGGCGTGTCGTCACCATTTACGGTTTGGGCTGTGGGCACACTTTTAGGGGGGTAAGAATAACTAGAACTGCAAGCAGTTATGCAGGGGTCCAAGAAGTGTGCATTTCGCCGGCACAACGCGACAAGAAATGTGCATTTCGCCGGCACAACGCGAAGCAAGTGTTCAAAACGCTACCGTGAACAACATGTGGATATAAAGGTTTTGACTGTGGGAGCTTCGGTGTGGGAGTTACAGCCTAAAACGCGTTTTCAGAACATTCCATTGGCCAAATAGGAGATTGACAATGTTGTCGTTTTTTGGCGCCGCCTTGTGGCGAAATTTTCCAAAGACAATTTTCCTTTGCCAAATAACTCCCGCCAACATTAATAATTCTTGGCCATATTTTCTATATAGACTCGGGTTTGCCCCTTGATGTTTTCCCTTGAGTTTGAAGAACATTCCTTTGGCCAATTAGAAGATATACAATTTCCTCGTTTATAGCGCCCCCTTAGGGCGTAATTTTCCGAATTTTTATTCGAACGTCGTTAAGGGTGGCGCTAACATGTGTGTTAAATTTGGACTCGATCCGATGTGTAATTTTTGATTTATTTGGATTTTTGATTTTCCACGTCTAATTTAGCTCATAAACCAATATTCAAAACGCTACCGTTTCGTCGTCGAAGGTCGGATCAAAAAAGTGTTCGAGCATTCTTTGCGTGTGCGTCTGAAGATGCCGTTTGCAAAGTTTGGTGTTGATTGGTCAAGAAATGTGGGAGGAGTAGGGAAAAAACAGTTTTGCGGTTTTCGCGATTTTGCGAAAAAAAATTCTAGACGCAAATGGGCGTGGCCTATGCCAAAAGATGCAGCAGACTCCAGTGAATATGTGTGTGCAAGGTTTTGAATGTGGGAGGTTCGGTGTGGGAGTTATAGCCCCAAACGCGTATTCCTTGGTATAGCGCCACCTAGTGGCCGGCATGTCTGGATTTTGTTATCTGAGTAGCGGTGCCGGACCTGGATCTAGTCATGCAATTGGCATGTCGGCACCATTTACGGTTTGGGCTGTGGTTCCACTTTCAAGGGGAGGTAGTATAATAATAATAAAAATCCTTACAAAAACAATAGGGATCCAACCTGTTGGCTTGGACCCCTAATAATAACTAGAACTGCAAGCAGTTATGCAGGGGTCCAAGAAGTGTGCATTTCGCCGGCACAACGCGACAAGAAATGTGCGTTTCGCCGGCACAACGCGAAGCATGTGTTCAAAACGCTACCCTGAACCTGTGGATACAAAGGATTTGACTGTGGTAGGAGTAGCGAGAAGTCAGTGTAGCGTTTTCGCGGCTAAATTTTGTAGAAGATATACAATTTCCTCGTTTATGGCGCCCCCTAATGGCAAAATTTTCCGAATTTTTTATCGTACGACATTAAGGTTAGCACCAACATGTGTGTAGAATTTGGACTCGTTCCGATGTCTAATTTTGGATTTCTTTGGATTTTTGATTTTCCACGTCTAATTTAGCTCATGAACCAATATTCAAAACGCTACCGTTTCGTCGTCAAAGGTCGCATCAAAAAAGTGTTCCATGCATTCTTTGCGTGTGCGTCTGAAGATGTCGTGTGCAAAGTTTGGTGTCGATTGGTCAAGAAATGTGGGAGGAGTAGCGAAAAAACTGTTTTGCGGTTTTCGCGATTTTGCTAAAAAAAATTATGGACGCAAATGGGCGGGGCCTAGGCCAAAAGATGCAGCAGACTCCAGTGCATCTGTGTGTACAAGTTTTTGACTGTGGGAGGTTCGGTGTGGGAGTTAAAGCCCCAAACGCGTATTCCTTGGTATAGCGCCACCTAGTGGCCGGCGTGTCTGGATTTGGTCGTCTGCTTAGAACTCAGGGACCTGGATCTAGTCATGCAATTGGCGTGTCGGCACCATTTACGGTTTGGGCTGTGGACCCACTTCTAGGGGGGAATAATAATAAACACTACAAAAACAATAGGGATCCAACCTGTTGGCTTGGACCCCTAATAATAATAGGAAAAATCCTTACAAAAACAATAGGGATCCAACCTGTTGGCTTGGACCCCTAACTAGAACTGCAAGCAGTTATGCAGGGGTCCAAGAAGTGTGCATTTCGCCGGCACAACGCGACAAGAAATGGTGCACACACGCCAATTGCATGACTAGATCCAGATCTCTTCGGACTACGCAGACGACAAAATCCAGACACGCCGGTCACTAGGTGGCGCTATACCAAGGAATACGCGTTTGGGGCTATAACTCCCACACCGAACCTCCCACATTCAAAAACTTGTACCCACATATTCACTGGAGTCTGCTGCATCTTTTGGCATAGGCCACGCCCATTTGCGTCCAGAATTTTTTTTCGCAAAATCGCGAAAACCGCAAAACTGTATTTTCACTACTCCTCCCACATTTCTTGACCAATTGACACCAAACCTTGCCCACGACATCTTCAGACGCACACGAAAAGAAATACTCAAACACTTTTTGATCCGACCTTCGATTACGAAACGGTAGCATTTTGAATATTTATTTATTAGCTACGTTAAAAGTCGAAAATCAAAAATCCAGAAAAAAAACAAAATTAGACTTCAGATCGAGTCCAAATTTTACACACATGTTGGTGCTAACACTAACGGAGTTCGCTAAAAAATTCGGAAAATTTCGCCATTAGGGGGCGCAATAAACGAGGAAATTGTATACCTTCTAATTGGCCAAAGGAATGTTCTTCAAACTCAAGGGAAACCATCAAGGGGCAAACCCGAGTCTATATAGAAAATATGGCCAAGAATTATTAATGTGGGGTCTATTTCCTATTTGGCCAACGCGACAAGAAATGTGCATTTCGCCAGCACAACGCGAAGCAAGTATTCAAAACGCTACCGTGAACAACATGTGGATATAAAGGTTTTGACTGTGGGAGCTTCGGTGTGGGAGTTATAGCCTAAAACGCGTTTTCAGAACATTCCATTGGCCAAATAGGAGATAGACAATGTCGTCGTTTTTTGGCGCCGCCCTGTGGCGAAATTTTCCAAAGACAATTTTCCTTTGCCAAATAACTCCCGCCCATATTAATAATTCTTGGCCATATTTTCTATATAGACTCGGGTTTGCCCCTTGATGGTTTCCCTTGAGTTTGAAGAACATTCCTTTGGCCAATTAGAAGATATACAATTTCCTCGTTTATAGCGCCCCCTTAGGGCGTAATTTTCCGAATTTTTATTCGAACGTCGTTAAGGGTGGCGCTAACATGTGTGTTAAATTTGGACTCGATCCGATGTGTAATTTTGGATTTTTTTGGATTTTGGATTTTTCACGTCTAATTTAGCTAATAAACAAATATTAAAAACGATACCGTTTCGTCGTCGAAGGTCGGATCAAAAAAGTAATGCAGCAATTATTTTCGGGTAGGTCTGAAGATGCCGTGTGCAAAGTTTTGTGTCAATTAGTCGAGAAATGTGGGAGGAGTAGCGAAAAAACAGTTTTGCGGTTTTCGCGATTTTGCGAAAAAAAATTCTGGACGCAAATGGGCGTGGCCTATGCCAAAAGATGCAGCAGACTCCAGTGCATCCGTGTGTACAAGTTTTTGGACTGTGGGAGGTTCGATGTGGGTGTTATAGCCCCAAACGCGTATTCCTTGGTATAGCGCCACCTAGGGACCGGCGTGTCTGGATTTTGTCGTCTGCGTAGTCCGAAGAGATCTGGATCTAGTCATGTAATCGGCGTGTGGGCACCATTTACGGTTTGGGCTGTGGTACCACTTTTAGGGGGGTAAGTATAACTAGAACTGCAAGCAGTTATGCAGGGGTCCAAGAAGTGTGCATTTCGCCGGCACAACGCGACAAGAAATGTGCGTTTCGCCGGCACAAAGCGAAGCATGTGTTCAAAACGCTACCCTGAACCTGTGGATACAAAGGATTTGACTGTGGTAGGAGTAGCGAGAAGTCAGTGTAGCGTTTTCGCGGCGAAATTTTGTAGAAGATATACAATTTCCTCGTTTATTGCGCCCCCTAATGGCGAAATTTTCCGATTTTTTTATCGAACGACATTAACGTTAACACCAACATGTGTGTAAAATTTGGACTCGATCCGATGTCTAATTTTGGATTTCTTTGGATTTTTGATATTTCACGTCTAATTTAGCTAATAAACCAATATTCAAAACGATACCGTTTCGTCGTCAAAGGTCGCATCAAAAAAGTGTTTCATGCATTCTTTGCATGTGCGTCTGAAGATGTCGTGTGCAAAGTTTGGTGTTGATCGGGCGAGAAATGTGGAAGGAGTAGGGAAAAAACAGTTTTGCGGTTTTCGCGATTTTGCGAAAAACAATTCTAGACGGAAATGGGCGTGGCCTATGCCAAAAGATCCAGCAGACTCCAGTGAATATGTGCGTACAAGTTTTTGACTGTGGGAGGTTCGGTGTGGGAGTTATAGCCCCAAACGCGTCTTTCCTTGGTATAGCGCCACCTAGTGGCCGGCGTGTCTGGATTTGGTTATCTGAGTAGCGGTGCCGGACCTGGTTCTAGTCATGTAATTGGCGCGTGTGCACCATTTACGGTTTGGGCTGTAGTCCCACAAGTACGGGGGGAAGTATAATAATAACTAGAACTGCAAGCAGTTATGCAGGGGTCCAAGAAGTGTGCATTTCGCCGGCACAACGCGACAAGAAATGTGCGTTTCGCCGGCACAACGCGAAGCATGTGTTCAAAACGTTACCGTGAACAACATGTGGATATAAAGGTTTTGACTGTGGGAGCTTCGGTGTGGGAGTTATAGCCTAAAACGCGTTTTCAGAACATTCCATTGGCCAAATAGGAGATAGACAATGTCGTCGTTTTTTGGCGCCGCCCTGTGGCGAAATTTGCAATTTTCCAAAGACAATTTTCCTTTGCCAAATAACTCCCGCCCACATTAATGATTCTTGGCCATATTTTCTATATAGACTCGGGTTTGCCCCTTGATGGTTTCCCATGAGTTTGAAGAACATTCCTTTGGCCAATTAGAAGATATACAATTTCCTCGTTTATTGCGCCCCCTAATGGCGAAATATTCCGAAATCTTTATTGAACGCCATTAAGGGTAGCACCGACATGTGTGTAAAATTTGGACTTGATCCGATGTGTAATTTTGGTATTTTTTGAATTTTTGCGTTTCGACGTAAAACGTAGCTAATAAACAAATATTCAAAATGCTACCGTTTCGTAATGGAAGGTCGGATCAAAAAGTGTTTGAGTTTTTCTTTTCGTGTGCGTCTGAAGATGTCGTGTGCAAAGTTTGGTGTTGATTGGTCGAGAAATGTGGGAGGAGTAGGGAAAAAACAGTTTTGCGGTTTTCGCGATTTTGCGAAAAAAAATTATAGACGCAAATGGGCGTGGCCTATGCCAAAAGATGCAGCAGACTCCAGTGAATATGTGCGTACAAGTTTTTGACTGTGGGAGGTTCGGTGTGGGCGTTATAGCCCCAAACGCGTCTTTCCTTGGTATAGCGCCACCTAGTGGCCGGCATGTCTGGATTTTGTCGTCTGCATAGTCTTCACGTACCTGGATCTAGTCATGTAATTGGCGTGTGTGCATTATTTACGGTTTGGGCTGTAGTAGCACTTTTATTGCTGGAATAATAATAATAATAATAATAATAATCCTTACAAAAACAATAGGGATCCAACCTGTTGGCTTGGACCCCTAATAATAGGAAAAATCCTTACAAAAACAATAGGGATCCAACCTGTTGGCTTGGACCCCTAATAACTAGAACTGCAAGCAGTTATGCAGGGGTCCAAGAAGTGTGCATTTCGCCGGCACAACGCGACGAGAAATGTGCATTTCGCCGGCACAACGCGAAGCATGTGTTCAAAACGCTACCCTGAACCTGTGGATACAAAGGATTTGACTGAGGTAGGAGTAGCGAGAAGTCAGTGTAGCGTTTTCGCAGCGAAATTTTGTAGAAGATATACAATTTCCTCGTTTATTGCGCCCCCTAATGGCGGAATTTCCCGAATTTTTTATCGAACGTCATTAAGGTTAGCACCAACATTTGTGTAGAATTTGGACTCGATCCGATGTCTAATGTTGGATTTTTTTGGATTTTTAATTGTCCAGGTCTAATTTAGCTAATAAACAAATATTCAAAACTCTACCGTTTCGTCGTCAAAGGTCGCATCAAAAAAGTGTTTCATGCATTCTTTGCGTGTGCGTCTGAAGATGTCGTGTGCAAAGTTTGGTGTCGATTGGTCAAGAAATGTGGGAGGAGTAGCGAAAATACAGTTTTGCGGTTTTCGCGATTTAGCGAAAAATATTCCCAGACGCAAATGGGCGTGGCCTAGGCCAAAAGATGCAGCAGACTCCAATGCATCTGTGTGTACAAGTTTTTGGACTCTGGGAGGTTCGGTGTGGGAGTTATAGCCGCAAACGCGTATTCCTTGGTATAGCGCCACCTAGTGGCCGGCATGTCTGGATTTTGTCGTCTGCCGTCACCTCACGGACCTGGATCTAGTCATGTAATTGGCTTGTGTGCACCATTTACGGTTTGGGCTGTAGTACCACTTTTAGCTGCTGGAATAATAAGAAAAATCCTTACAAAAACAATAGGGATCCAACCTGTTGGCTTGGACCCCTAACTAGAACTGCAAGCAGTTATGCAGGGGTCCAAGAAGTGTGCCTTTCGCCGGCACAACGCGACAAGAAATGTGCATTTCGCCGGCACAACGCGAAGCAAGTATTCAAAACGTTACCGTGAACAACATGTGGATATAAAGGTTTTGACTGTGGGAGCTTCGGTGTGGGAGTTATAGCCTAAAACACGTTTTCAGAACATTCCATTGGCCAAATAGGAGATAGACAATGTCGTCGTTTTTTGGCGCTGCCCTGTTGGCGAAATTTTCCCAAGACAATTTTCCTTTGCCAAAAACTCCCGCCCACATTAATAATTCTTGGCCATATTTTCTATATAGATTCGGGTTTGCCCCTTGATGGTTTCCCTTGAGTTTGAAGAACATTCCTTTGGCCAATTAGAAGATATACAATTTCCTCGTTTATTGCGCCCCCTAATGACGAAATATTCCGAATTCTTTACTGAACGCCATTAAGGGTAGCACCGACATGTTTCTAAAATTTGGACTTGATCCGATGTCTAATTTTGGTATTTTCTGAATTTTTGCGTATCGTCGTAAAACGTAGCTAATAAACAAATATTCAAAATGCTACCGTTTCGTAATCGAAGGTCGGATCAAAAAAGTGTTTGAGTTTTTCTTTTCGTGTGCGTTTGAAGACGTCGTGTGCAAAGTTTGGTGTTGATTGGTCAAGGAATGTGGGAGGAGTAGCGAAAAAACAGTTTAGCGGTTTTCGCGATTTTGCGAAAAAAAATTATTGACGCAAATGGGCGTGGCCTATGCCAAAAGATGCAACAGACTCCAGTGAATATGTGGGTACAAGTTTTTGACTGTGGGAGGTTCGGTGTGGGAGCTATAGCCCCAAACGTGTTTCTCCTTGGTATAGCGCCACCTAGTGGCCGGCATGTCTGAATTTAGTCGTCTGCCGTCACCTCACGGACCTGGATCTAGTCATGTAATTGGCGTGTCGGCACCATTTACGGTTTGGGCTGTGGTACCACTTCTAGCTGGGAATAATAATAATAGGAAGAAAAATCCTTACAAAAACAATAGGGATCCAACCTGTTGGCTTGGACCCCTAATAATAATAATAATCCTTACAAAAACAATAGGGATCCAACCTGTTGGCTTGGACCCCTAACAATCCTTACAAAAACTATAGGGATCCAACCTGTTGGCTTGGACCCCTAATAATAATAGGAAGAAAAATCCTTACAAAAACAATAGGGATCCAACCTGTTGGCTTGGACCCCTAATAACTAGAACTGCAAGCAGTTATGCAGGGGTCCAAGAAGTGTGCATTTCGCCGGCACAACGCGACAAGAAATGTGCGTTTCGCCGGCACAACGCGAAGCATGTGTTCAAAACGCTACCCTGAACCTGTGGATACAAAGGATTTGACTGTGGTAGGAGTAGCGAGAAGTCAGTGTAGCGTTTTCGCGGCTAAATTTTGTAGAAGATATACAATTTCCTTGTTTATGGCGCCCCCTAATGGCGAAATTTTCCGAAATTTTTATCGTACGGCATTAAGGTTAGCACCAACATGTGTGTACAATTTGGACTCGTTCCGATGTCTAATTTTGGATTTCTTTGGATTTTTGATATTCCACGTCTAATTTAGCTAATAAACCAATATTCAAAACAATACCGTTTCGACGTCAAAGGTCGCATCAAAAAAGTGTTTCGTGCATTCTTTGCGTGTGCGTCTGAAGATGTCGTGTGCAAAGTTTGGTGTCGATTGGTCAAGAAATGTGGGAGGAGTAGGGAAAAAACTGTTTTGCGGTTTTCGCGATTTTGCGAAAAAAAATTATGGACGCAAATGGGCGTGGCCTATGCCAAAAGATGCAGCAGACTCCAGTGAATATGTGGGTACAAGTTTTTGACTGTGGGAGGTTCGGTGTGGGAGTTATAGCCCAAAACGCGTATTCTTTGGTATAGCGCCACCTAGGGGCCGGCGTGTCTGGATTTTGTTATCTGAGTAGCGGTGCCGATTCTGGATCAAGTCATGCAATTGGCGCGTGTGCACCATTTACGGTTTGGGCTGTAGTATCACTTTCAAGGGGGGAAGAATAATAATCCTTACAAAAACAATAGGGATCCAACCTGTTGGCTTGGACCCCTAACTAGAACTGCAAGCAGTTATGCAGGGGTCCAAGAAGTGTGCATTTCGCCGGCACAACGCGACAAGAAATGTGCATTTCGCCGGCACAACGCGAAGCATGTGTTCAAAACGCTACCCTGAACCTGTGGATACAAAGGATTTGACTGTGGTAGGAGTAGCGAGAAGTCAGTGTAGCGTTTTCGCGGCGAAATTTTGTAGAAGATATACAATTTCCTCGTTTATTGCGCCCCCTAATGGCGAAATTTTCCGAAATTTTTATCGAACGACGTTAAGGTTAACACCAACATGTGTGTAAAATTTGGACTCGATCCGATGTCTAATTTTGGATTTCTTTGGATTTTTGATATTCCACGTCTAATTTAGCTAATAAACCAATATTCAAAACGCTACCGTTTCGTTGTCAAAGGTCGCATCAAAAAAGTGTTCGAGTTTTATTTTTTGTGTGCGTCTGACGATGTCGTGTGCAAAGTTTGGTGTTGATCGGGCGAGAAATGTGGGAGGAGTAGCGAAAAAACAGTTTTGCGGTTTTCGCGATTTTGCGAAAAAAAATTCTAGACGCAAATGGGCGTGGCCTATGCTAAAAGATGCAGCAGACTCCAGTGCATCTGTGTGTACAAGTTTTTGGACTGTGTGAGGTTCGGTGTGGGAGCTATAGCCCCAAACGCGTTTCCCCTTGGTATAGCGCCACCTAGGGACCGGCATGTCTGGATTTGGTTATCTGAGTAGCGGTGCCGGACCTGGATCTAGTCATGTAATTGGCGCGTGTGCACCATTTACGGTTTGGGCTGTGGACACACTTTCAAGGCGGGAAGAATAAAAAGAAAAATCCTTACAAAAACAATAGGGATCCAACCTGTTGGCTTGGACCCCTAATAATAATAATCCTTACAAAAACAATAGGGATCCAACCTGTTGGCTTGGACCCCTAATAATAATAATAATAATCCTTACAAAAACAATAGGGATCCAACCTGTTGGCTTGGACCCCTAATAATCCTTACAAAAACAATAGGGATCCAACCTGTTGGCTTGGACCCCTAATAAAAATCCTTACAAAAACAATAGGGATCCAACCTGTTGGCTTGGACCCCTAACTAGAACTGCAAGCAGTTATGCAGGGGTCCAAGAAGTGTGCATTTCGCCGGCACAACGCGACAAGAAATGTGCATTTCGCCGGCACAACGCGAAGCAAGTATTCGAAACCATACCGTGAACAACATGTGGATATAAAGGTTTTGACTGTGGGAGCTTCGGTGTGGGAGTTATAGCCTAAAACGCGTTTTCAGAACATTCCATTGGCCAAATAGGAGATAGACAATGTCGTCTTTTTTTGGCGCCGCCCTGTGGCGAAATTTTCCAAAGACAATTTTCCTTTGCCAAATAACTCCCGCCCATATTAATAATTGTTGGACATATTTTCTATATAGACTCGGGTTTGCCCCTTGATAGTTTCCCTTGAGTTTGAAGAACATTCCTTTGGCCAATTAGAAGATATACAATTTCCTCGTTTATTGCGCCCCCTAATGGCGAAATTTTCCGAAATTTTTATCGAACGTCATTAAGGTTAGCAACAACATGTGTGTACAATTTGGACTCGATCCGATGTCTAATTTTGGTTTTTTTTGGATTTTTAATTTTCCACGTCCATTTTAGCTCATAAACCAATATTCAAAACGCTACCGTTTTGTCGTCGAGGGTCGGATCCAAAAAGTGATCAATGCATCTTTGCGTGTGCGTCTGAAGATGCCGTGTGAAAAGTTTGGTGTCGATTGGTCAAGAAATGTGGGAGGAGTAGGGAAAAAACCGTTTTACGGTTTTCGCGATTTTGCGAAAAAAAATTATGGACGCAAATGGGCGTGGCCTATGCCAAAAGATGCAGCAGACTCCAGTGAATATGTGCGTACAAGTTTTTGACTGTGGGAGGTTCGGTGTGGGAGTTATACCCGCAAACGCGTATTCCTTGGTATAGCGCCACCTAGTGACCGGCGTGGCTGGATTTTGTCGTCTGCGTACACATCACAGACCTGGATCTAGTCATGCAATTCGCGTGTCGGTACCATTTACGGTTTGGGGTGTGGGCCAACTTTTACGGAAGGAAGTATAATAATAACTAGAACTGCAAGCAGTTATGCAGGGGTCCAAGAAGTGTGCATTTCGCCGGCACAACGCGACAAGAAATGTGCATTTCGCCGGCACAACGCGAAGCAAGTATTCAAAACGCTACCGTGAACAACATGTGGATATAAAGGTTTTGACTGTGGGAGCTTCGGTGTGGGAGTTATAGCCTAAAACGCGTTTTCAGAACATTCCATTGGCCAAATAGGAGATAGACAATGTCGTCTTTTTTTGGCGCCGCCCTGTGGCGAAATTTTCCAAAGACAATTTTCCTTTGCCAAATAACTCCCGCCCATAATAATAATTGTTGGACATATTTTCTATATAGACTCGGGTTTGCCCCTTGATAGTTTCCCTTGAGTTTGAAGAACATTCCTTTGGCCAATTAGAAGATATACAATTTCCTCGTTTATTGCGCCCCCTAATGGCGAAATATTCCGAAATTTTTATCGAACGTCATTAAGGTTAGCACCAACATGTGTGTACAATTTGGACTCGATCCGATGTCTAATTTTGGATTTTTTTGGATTTTTAATTTTCCACGTCTATTTTAGCTCATAAACCAATATTCAAAACGCTACCGTTTTATCGTCGAGGGTCGGATCCAAAAAGTGATCAATGCATCTTTGCGTGTGCGTCTGAAGATGTCGTGTGCAAAGTTTGGTGTCGATTGGTCAAGAAATGTGGGAGGAGTAGGGAAAAAACAGTTTTGCGTTTTTCGCAATTTTGCGAAAAAAAATTATGGACGCAAATGGGCGTGGCCTATGCCAAAAGATGCAGCAGACTCCAGTGAATATGTGCGTACAAGTTTTTGACTGTGGGAGGTTCAGTGTGGGAGTTATACCCGCAAACGCGTATTCCTTGGTATAGCGCCACCTAGTGACCGGCGTGGCTGGATTTTGTCGTCTGCGTACACATCACAGACCTGGATCTAGTCATGCAATTCGCGTGTCGGTACCATTTACGGTTTGGGGTGTGGGCCAACTTTTACGGAAGGAAGTATAACTAGAACTGCAAGCAGTTATGCAGGGGTCCAAGAAGTGTGCATTTCGCCGGCACAACGCGACAAGAAATGTGCGTTTCGCCGGCACAACGCGAAGCATGTGTTCAAAACGCTACCCTGAACCTGTGGATACAAAGGATTTGACTGTGGTAGGAGTAGCAAGAAGTCAGTGTAGCGTTTTGGCGGCGAAATTTTGTAGAAGATATACAATTTCCTCGTTTATTGCGCCCCCTAATGGCGTAATTATCCGAAATTTTTATCGTACAACATTAAGGTTGGCACCAACATGTGTGTACAATTTGGACTCGTTCCGATGTCTAATTTTGGATTTCCTTGGATTTTTGATTTTCCACGTCTAATTTAGCTCATAAACCAATATTCAAAACGCTACCGTTTCGTCGTCGAAGGTCGGATCAAAAAACTGTCTCACGATTCCTTTGCGTGTGCGTCTGAAGATGTCGTGTGCAAAGTTTGGTGTCGATTGGTCAAGAAATGTGGGAGGAGTAGCGAAAAAACAGTTTTGCGGTTTTCGCGATTTTGTGAAAAAAAAATTATCGACGCAAATGGGCGTGGCCTATGCCAAAAGATGCAGCAGACTCCAGTGCATCTCTGTGTACAAGTTTTTGGACTGTGGGAGGTTCGATGTGGGAGTTATAGCCCCAAACGCGTATTCCTTGGTATAGCGCCACCTAGGGACCGGCGTGTCTGGATTTTGTTATCTGAGTAGCGGTGCCGATTCTGGATCTAGTCATGCAATTGGCGCGTGTGCACCATTTACGGTTTGGGCTGTAGTTCCACTTTCACGGGGAGGTAGTATAATAATAAAAATCCTTACAAAAACAATAGGGATCCAACCTGTTGGCTTGGACCCCTAATAATAATAAAAAGAAAAATCCTTACAAAAACAATAGGGATCCAACCTGTTGGCTTGGACCCCTAACTAGAACTGCAAGCAGTTATGCAGGGGTCCAAGAAGTGTGCATTTCGCCGGCACAACGCGACAAGAAATGTGTGTTTCGCCGGCACAACACGAAGCAAGTATTCAAAACGCTACCGTGAACAACATGTGGATATAAAGGTTTTGACTGTGGGAGCTTCGGTGTGGGAGTTATAGCCTAAAACGCGTTTTCAGAACATTGGCCAAATAGGAGATAGACAATGTCGTCGTTTTTTGGCGCCGCCCTGTGGCGACATTTTCCAAAGACAATTTTCCTTTGCCAAATAACTCCCGCCCACATTAATAATTCTTGGCCATATTTTCTATATAGACTCGGGTTTGCCCCTTGATGGTTTCCCTTGAGTTTGAAGAACATTCCTTTGGCCAATTAGAAGATATACAATTTCCTCGTTTATTGCGCCCCCTAATGGCGAAATATTCCGAATTCTTTATTGAACGCCATTAAGGGTAGCACCGACATGTGTCTAAAATTTGGACTTGATCCGATGTCTAATTTTGGTATTTTCTGAATTTTTGCGTATCGACGTAAAACGTAGCTAATAAACCAATATTCAAAACATTACCGTTTTGTCGCCGAGGGTCGGATCAAAAAAGTGATCGATGCATCTTTGCGTGTGCGTCTGAAGATGCCGTGTGCATAGTTTGGTGTCGATTGGTCAAGAAATGTGGGAGGAGTAGGGAAAAAACAGTTTTGCGGTTTTCGCGATTTTGCGAAAAAAAATTCAAGACGCAAATGGGCGTGGCCTATGCCAAAAGATGCAGCAGACTCCAGTGCATCTGTGTGTACAAGTTTTTGGACTCTGGGAGGTTCGGTGTGGGAGTTATAGCCGCAAACGCGTATTCCTTGGTATAGCGCCACCTAGTGGCCGGCATGTCTGGATTTGGTCGTCTGCCTAGAACTCACGTACCTGGATCTAGTCATGCAATTGGCGTGTGTGCACCATTGACGGTTTGGGCTGTGGTACCACTTCTAGGGGGGAATAATAATAACTAGAACTGCAAGCAGTTATGCAGGGGTCCAAGAAGCGTGCATTTCGCCGGCACAATGCGACAAGAAATGTGCATTTCGCCGGCACAACGCGAAGCAAGTATTCAAAACGTTACCGTGAACTACATGTGGATATAAAGGTTTTGACTGTGGGAGCTTCGGTGTGGGAGTTATAGCCTAAAACGCGTTTTCAGAACATTCCATTGGCCAAATAGGAGATAGAAAATGTCGTCGTTTTTTGGCGCCGCCCTGTGGCGAAATTTTCCAAAGACAATTTTCCTTTGCCAAATAACTCCCGCCCACATTAATAGTTCTTGGCCATATTTTCTATATAGACTCGGGTTTGCCCCTTGAAGGTTTCCCTTGAGTTTGAAGAACATTCCTTTGGCCAATTAGAAGATATACAATTTCCTCGTTTATAGCGCCCCCTTTGGGCGTAATTTTCCGAATTTTTATTCGAACGTCGTTAAGGGTGGCGCTAACATGTGTGTTAAATTTGGGCTCGATCCGATGTGTAATTTTGTTTTTTTTTGGATTTTGGATATTTCACGTCTAATTTAGCTAATAAACAAATATTAAAAACGATACCGTTTCGTCGACGAAGGTCGGATCAAAAAGTGTTTGAGTTTTTCTTTTCGTGTTCGTCTGACGATGTCGTGTGCAAAGTTTGGTGTCGATTGGTCAAGAAATGTGGGAGGAGTAGGGAAAAAACAGTTTTGTGGTTTTCGCGATTTTGCGAAAAAAAATTATAGACGCAAATGGGCGTGGCCTATGTCAAAAGATGCAGCAGACTCCAGTGAATATGTGGGTACAAGTTTTTGACTGTGGAAGGTTCGGTGTGGGAGTTATAGCCCCAAACGCGTATTCCTTGGTATAGCGCCACCTAGTGGCCGGCATGTCTGGATTTGGTCGTCTGCGTAGTCCGAAGAGATTTGGATCTGGTCATGTAATTGGCGTGTGTGCACCATTTACGGTTTGGGCTGTGGTACCACTTTTAGGGGGGTAAGTATAAAAATAATAGGAAGAAAAATCCTTACAAAAACAATAGGGATCCAACCTGTTGGCTTGGACCCCTAACTAGAACTGCAAGCAGTTATGCAGGGGTCCAAGAAGTGTGCATTTCGCCGGCACAACGCGACAAGAAATGTGTGTTTCGCCGGCACAACACGAAGCAAGTATTCAAAACGCTACCGTGAACAACATGTGGATATAAAGGTTTTGACTGTGGGAGCTTCGGTGTGGGAGTTATAGCCTAAAACGCGTTTTCAGAACATTGGCCAAATAGGAGATAGACAATGTCGTCGTTTTTTGGCGCCGCCCTGTGGCGACATTTTCCAAAGACAATTTTCCTTTGCCAAATAACTCCCGCCCACATTGATAATTCTTGGCCATATTTTCTATATAGACTCGGGTTTGCCCCTTGATGGTTTCCCTTGAGTTTGAAGAACATTCCTTTGGCCAATTAGAAGATATACAATTTCCTCGTTTATTGCGCCCCCTAATGGCGAAATATTCCGAATTCTTTATTGAACGCCATTAAGGGTAGCACCGACATGTGTCTAAAATTTGGACTTGATCCGATGTCTAATTTTGGTATTTTCTGAATTTTTGCGTATCGACGTAAAACGTAGCTAATAAACCAATATTCAAAACATTACCGTTTTGTCGCCGAGGGTCGGATCAAAAAAGTGATCAATGCATCTTTGCGTGTGCGTCTGAAGATGCCGTGTGCATAGTTTGGTGTCGATTGGTCAAGAAATGTGGGAGGAGTAGGGAAAAAACAGTTTTGCGGTTTTCGCGATTTTGCGAAAAATATTCCTAAACGCAAATGGGCGTGGCTTATGCCAAAAGATGCGGCAGACTCCAGTGAATCTGTGTGTCTAACTCTTCTGACTGTGGGAGGTTCGGTGTGGGAGTTATAGCCCCAAACAAGTTTTCTTTGGTATAGCGCCACCTAGTGGCCGGCATGTCTGGATTTTGTCGTCTGCCGTCACCTCACGGACCTGGATCTAGTCATGTAATTGGCTTGTGTGCACCATTTACGGTTTGGGCTGTAGTACCACTTCTAACGAAGGAAGTATAACAAGAAGTGTGCATTTCGCCGGCACAACGCGACAAGAAATGTGCGTTTCGCCGGCACAACGCGAAGCATGTGTTCAAAACGCTACCCTGAACCTGTGGATACAAAGGATTTGACTGTGGTAGGAGTAGCGAGAAGTCAGTGTAGCGTTTTCGTGGCGAAATTTTGTAGAAGATATACAATTTCCTCGTTTATTGCGCCCCCTAATGGCGAAATTTTCCGAAATTTTTATCGTACGACATTAAGGTTAGCACCAACATGTCTGTAAAATTTGGACTCGTTCCGATGTCTAATTTTGGATTTCTTTGGATTTTTGATTTTCCACGTCTAATTTAGCTCATAAACCAATATTCAAAACGCTACTGTTTCGTCGTCGAAGGTCCGATCAAAAAAGTGTCTACCAATTCTATGCGTGTGCGTCTGAAGATGCCGTGTGCAAAGTTTGGTGTCGATTGGTCAAGAAATGTGGGAGGAGTAGGGAAAATACAGTTTTGCGGTTTTCGCGATTTTGCGAAAAAAAATTATGGACGCAAATGGGCGTGGCCTATGCCAAAAGTTGCAGCAGACTCCAGTGAATATGTGTGTACAAGTTTTTGGACTGTGGGAGGTTCGGTGTGGGAGTTATAGCCCCAAACGCGTTTTCCCTTGGTATAGCGCCACCTAGTGGCCGGCGTGTCTGTATTTTTGTGGTCTGCGTAATGTTCACGGACCTGGATCTAGTCATGCAATTGGCGTGTCGGCACCATTTACGGTTTGGGCTGTGGGCCCACTTCTAGAGGGAAATAATAATAATAATAATAATAATAATAAAAATCCTTACAAAAACAATAGGGATCCAACCTGTTGGCTTGGACCCCTAATAATAATCCTTACAATAGGGATCCAACCTGTTGGCTTGGACCCCTAATAATAAGAAAAATCCTTACAAAAACAATAGGGATCCAACCTGTTGGCTTGGACCCCTAATAATCCTTACAAAAACAATAGGGATCCAACCTGTTGGCTTGGACCCCTAACTAGAACTGCAAGCAGTTATGCAGGGGTCCAAGAAGTGTGCATTTCGCCGGCACAACGCGACAGGAAATGTGCGTTTCGCCGGCACAACGCGAAGCATGTGTTCAAAACGCTACCCTGAACCGGTGGATACAAAGGATTTGACTGTGGAAGGTTCGGTGTGGGAGTTATAGCCCCAAACGCGTCTTTCCTTGGTATAGCGCCACCTAGTGGCCGGCGCGTCTGGATTTGGTTATCTGAGTAGCGGTGCCGATTCTGGTTCTAGTCATGCAATTGGCGCGTGTGCACCATTTACGGTTTGGGCTGTGGTATCACTTTCACCGCGGGAAGTATAAAAATCCTTACAAAAACAATAGGGATCCAACCTGTTGGCTTGGACCCCTAACTAGAACTGCAAGCAGTTATGCAGGGGTCCAAGAAGTGTGCATTTCGCCGGCACAACGCGACAAGAAATGTGCGTTTCGCCGGCACAAAGTGAAGCATGTGTTCAAAACGCTACCCTGAACCTGTGGATGCAAAGGATTTGACTGTGGTAGGAGTAGCGAGAAGGCAGTGTAACGTTTTCGCGGCGAAATTTTGTAAAAGATATACAATTTCCTCGTTTATTGCGCCCCCTTATGGCGAAATTTTCCGAAATCTTTTTCGAACGCCACTAAGGGTAGCACCAACATGTGTGTAAAATTTGGACTTGATCCGATGTCTAATTTTGGTATTTTTCTGGATTTTTGATTTTCAACGTAAAACGTAGCTAATAAACAAATATTCAAAATGCTACCGTTTCGTAATCGAAATCGGTCGGATCAAAAAAGTGTTTGAGTTTTTCTTTTCGTGTGCGTCTGAAGACGTCGTGTGCAAAGTTTGGTGTTGATTGGTCAAGGAATGTGGGAGGAGTAGCGAAAAAACAGTTTAGCGGTTTCCGCGATTTTGCGAAAAAAAATTATGGACGCAAATGGGCGTGGCCTATGCCAGAAGATGCAGCAGACTCCAGTGAATATGTGGGTACAAGGTTTTGAATGTCTAACTCTTGATTTTTCACGTCGGCTTTCTGACCAAACGCCAACGCTTGCTGCTGCTTGAGGTTGGACCAACGATGGCCCGAGGGTGGTTTGACGCCAAAGCTTGGTGTTGGGCCAACGATGGCCCGACAATGTTTTGACGTTGGAAGTCGGGAATTAAAAAATACATTCAGACCGACTAAATAGTAAAGGGAAATGTTTAATTCGACACCGCTGAGTTAAAATGTATAGGAATTGATCAGCCTGTGACTTTTTTTTTTAATCTTCTAACTCGTGATTTTTTACTTCGGCTTTCCAACCGTACGCCAACACTTGCGGCTGCGGAAGCCGAGGTTGGCATGAGGGTGGCCCGACGTTGGAATTCCACCGCCAACCTTTCCAACCAGTCGCCAACCAATGCCGCAGTTGGGCCAACGGGTGCTTGCTATCTGGGGGAGTTGTTGTGGCTATGGGAGAGATGAGGAGGTGGCCGTTCCTCGCCAAGCCAGCATTGGCGATGGGGGAGGGCACGGTGTCCATGGTGTCGGGCAGGCTGTTGTCTCTCTTCAAGGTCTTTGGTCTGTAATGCAGAGGAGGGGGGTGGCCGTTCCTCGTCAAGCCAGCATCAGCGATTGGGGAAGGCACAGTGTTGATGGCGTCGGGCGGGCTGTTGTCTCTCTTCAAGGTCTGTGGGCTGTCTGCTATCTGTGTGTCAGATAGTGGCAGAGTAGATGTGTGGGGGAGGCTGGAGTCTCGCTTCTTCTCAACCTGTGCTCTGATTGTGGCCTGTGCGTCAGACCATGGCAAGATTGTGGCCTGTGCGCAAAGCGAGAAGAGAAGATTGTCCCTCAACAGTTTTGAGCCTAACCTGTTTGGGTGTAGGCCATCTGCTCTGAAAAGATATATGCGCCCCCAGAATAAGTTGAAATTGTCAATAAAGTCCCTTCCTCTTTCATTGCAGACTCTGGAAAGCCATGTATTCAGTGCAAGTAGACGACTGAATCTCCCCTGTCAACTGCTGGTATGGGTCCACTGATGAATGAGTTGATGTGTATTTTGTCCAGTGTATCCAATAGATCAGTGTAATCCCTCTTCAGAAGTTCTCACTATTCTCTTTGAATATCATTAAATCCTGCATGCAAAATAATCTGTGAGATTTTGGGGTTTTCCAATATGATTTTGGCTAGTTTATGGTTGATATCACTAACCATTCCATATGGGAAGTTGCATGTTTTGATCTTCTTACCGGTTATATCCTTGATGGTTGAGTCTCCTATAATCAGGATTTCTGGTTCATTTGCTTCATCTGAGATGGGCCCTTGTTGGACGGTGGCAGCCCGCCTCCGTGGCGGCTGGTTGTTCCATGTCTGTCCGTACCGTCTGTCCGGACACATTTCAGGGGTCAGGGGTGCACAGGTGGCCGAGGCATGCGCGGCTCGCCTCCATGGCGACTGGTTCATGTTCCGTCTCTGTCCGCACTGTCCGTCCGGATGCATCTCGGGGCTCAGGGGTGCATGGGGTGGCAGGCTCGTACGTGGACTCTTGAAGTGGCAGGAACCGGTTCTTCAGTGGCAGGGTTAATTTCAGTGACGGGCTAATCCGGCTGATAACTTTAGCTTTGGGTAGTTTAGCATTTGGCGTTGAGTGATCTTGTTGATTCACTTTGGTATGTTGTTTTGGCTTAGCGCCAACTCTGTGCCAGTGAAACGCAGCTGGAACTGTCTCTCTCTTGTCCAGCTTCGGGAAGGATACAGTGTAGCTTTGATCATCTTGCTGTATCTGAGTGAGCTCAGATACAGCATTTTTCTAATGCTGCTAGTCTCGTTTCCATTAAAGCCACCGTCTCTCGCAGTTTGGTGCAGTCTGTGCATTTCCCAGTCTCCGTGCCTGAGATATCCGAGTACAGAGACATGTTGGCGATAGGAAAGTCCAAGGCTTTTTCTGCGGTCTGATCCGGGAGTAAAAAGTGCCAAAATGTATTGTTGAATCGAGCGATGGAGGACGACGAAAACAAACTATATACTGTTGGGTATTATGATCATGAAATAAAATAAGATAAAGTAGATCTGAACGATGAATTAAGTAGTTTTTTCCAATGCCTAGCGGAGCTTCGGGAAACATGACGTCTCTCTGCTGCTGCTCCAAAGAACCGTGGGATTAGTAGCGAGACTGGGGTGGATTGAAAAATCCGTGGTTTAGGAGGCACTGGCCTCCTAAGCCAGGGATTGTGGGTTCGAGTCCCGTCTGGGGTGATTTGAAGCAGAGTGGCGCAGCGGAAGCGTGCTGGGCCCATAACCCAGAGTTCGATGGATCGAAACCATCCTCTGCTATAATCAGTTATTTTCAATGTTTCAGTCTTTAAATGAATAGCATTTAAAATCAGAATCAAGAATCCCTTGCTGCAGTCCGTGTGGACTACCCAACACGTATTGCCCACATCAGATGCCGTGATGGCAATTTAAAATTGTTTACCATAAAAAATAACAATGTGCATTGAGCTAGGGTTTAGATGATGCATCTATATGTTGTAACTGCAGCGGAAGTGTGCTGGGCCCATAACCCAGAGGTCGATGGATCGAAACCATCCTCTGCTAGTAGGAATACCTAAAATTGCATTAATCAATGAAAAGAATTGCAATTACATATTTAGTCTAGCCTCAATAGATAGCATGAAGTGTTCTACTCACAATATTAGTGATACATAGCGATCGTTTTAAAACAAATATCCGTTACGAAGATGTTTGAGCATGGGATTGGTAGCGTGACTGGGGTGGATTGAAAAATAAAGAACGAGTAACCCATACCTTATTCTCATGTATTTCAGACCTTGCTAGTGCTTGGTTGGTCGTTCATTTCTTTGTTCTAGTCTCATGTTGTAAACTCATGTGTGCCCCAGTGGCCTAATAAGTCACTGGCCTCCTAAGCCAGGGATTGTGGGTTCGAGTCCCGTCTGGGGTGATTTGAAGCAGAGTGGCGCAGCGGAAGCGTGCTGGGCCCATAACCCAGAGGTCGATGGATCGAAACCATCCTCTGCTAGTAGGAATACCTAAAATTGCATCAATCAATGAAAAGAATTGCAATTACATATTTAGTCTAGCCTCAATAGATAGCATGAAGTGTTCTACTCACAATATTAGTGATACATAGCGATCGTTTTAAAACAAATATCCGTTGCGAAGATGATTGAGCGTGGGATTGGTAGCGAGACTGGGGTGGATTGAAAAATAAAGAACGAGTATACCTATACCTTATTCTCATGTATTTCAGACCTTGCTAGTGCTTGGTTGGTCGTTCATTTCTTTGTTCTAGTCTCATTTTATAATCTCACGTGCGCCCCAGTGGTCTAATGGATAAGGCATTGGCCTCCTAAGCCAGGGATTGTGGGTTCGAGACCCGTCTGTGGGGATTTGAAGCAGAGCGGCGCAGCGGAAGCATGCTGGGCCCATACCCCAGAGGTCGATGGATCGAAACCATCCTCTGCTATATTCAGATCTTTTCAGTGATTCAGTCTTAAAATGAATAGCATTTACAATCTGAATCAAGAATCCCTTGCTGCAGTACGTGTGGACTACCCGACACGTACTTGCCCACATCAGAAGCCGTGATGGCAATTTAAAGATGCTTACCACAAAAGATAACAATGCGCAAAGAGCCAGGGTTTAGATGTTGACTTTATATTTTTTATAACATAAGCAGAGTGGCGCAGCGGAAGCGTGCTGGGCCCATAACCCAGAGATCGATGGATCGAAACCATCCTCTGCTATATTCAGTTGCTATATTCAATTCAGATTCAAGAATCCTGTGCTGCAGTACGTGCGCTCTGAAAAGCACTTTGCGCTCATAAAAACAAGAAATGTTGATATCTCTGTCAATTTCAATGCAAACGTATTGGGTTATAGGGCCAACTCCACCATTTGGAAGTGATCAAAAAGTGATTCTAACCCTCTGAAAAGGAATTTGAGCTCATAAACAAGAAATGTTGATATCTCTGTCAATTTCAATGCAAACGTGTTACTAAGCTCACCACAGGGTTATAGGGCCATACTCCACCATTTGGAAGTAGTTTTGAGCAAAAGCAACAATGTAAAGTAAACAACACATTGTTGGTTGAAAAGTGATTCTAGCGCTCTGAAAAGCATTTTGCAGGCATAAAAACAAGAAATGTTGATATCCCTGTCAAATTCCATTCAAACGTGTTACTAAGCATACCAAAGGGTTGTTGGGCCGTACTAAACCATTTGGAAGTGGAATGCATTAGTTTTGAGTGAAATCAACAATGTAATGTGAAAACACATTGTTGGTTGAAAAGTGATTCTAGCGCTCTGAAAAGCATTTTGCAGGCATAAAAACAAGAAATGTTGGTATCTCTGTCAATTTTGATGCAAACGTGTTACTAAGCTTATCAAAGGGTTATTGGGCCATAGTAAACCATTTGGAAGTGGAATACATTCGTTTTGAGCGAAATCAACAATGCAAGGTGAAAAAAACATTGTTGGTTGAAAAGTGATTCTAGCAATTTGAAGAGCATTTTGCATGCATAAAAACAAGAAATGTTGATATCTGTCAATTTCAATTCAAACGTGTTACTAAGCTTACCAAAGCGTTATTGGGCCATACTAAACCATTTGGAAGTGGAAAACATTCGTTTTGAGCGAAATCAACAATGTAATGTGAAAAACACATTGTTGGTTGAAAAGTGATTCTAGCGCTCTGAAAAGCATCTTGCAGGCATAAAAACAAGAAATGTTGATGTCTGTCAATTTCAATGCAAACGTTTTCCTAAGCTCACCATAGGGTTGTAGGGCCATACTTCACCATTTGGAAGTAGTTTAGAGCAAAAGCAACAATGTAAAGTCAACACATTGTTGGCCAAAAAGTGATTCCAACGCTCTGAAAAGCACTTTGCGCACATAAAAACAAGAAATGTTGATATCTCTGTCAATTTCAATGCAAACGTGTTACTAAGCTCACCTTAGGGTTATAGGGCCAACTCCACCATTTGGAAGTGATCAAAAAGTGATTCTAACCCTCTGAAAAGGAATTTGAGCTCATAAACAAGAAATGTTGATATCTCTGTCAATTTCAATGCAAACGTGTTACTAAGCTCACCACAGGGTTATAGGGCCATACTCCACCATTTGGAAGTGGAATACATTAGTTTTGAGTGAAATCAACAATGTAAGGTGAAAAACACATTGTTGGTTGAAAAGTGATTCTAGCGCTCTGAAAAGCATTTTGCAGGCATAAAAACAAGAAATGTTGATATCTGTCAATTTCAATTCAAACGTGTTACTAAGCTTACCAAAGGGTTATTGGGCCATAGTAAACCATTTGGAAGTGGAATACATTCGTTTTGAGCGAAATCAACAATGTAAGTTCAAAAACACGTTTATGGTCGAAAAGTGATTCTAGCGATCTGAAAAGCATTTTGCAGGCATTAAAACAAGACATTTTGATATCACTGTCAATTTCAATTCAAACGTGTTACTAAGCTTACCAAAGCGTTATTGGGCCATACTAAACCATTTGGAAGTGGAAAACATTCGTTTTGAGCAAAATCAACAATGTAAGGTGAAAAACACATTGTTGGTTGAAAAGTGATTCTAGCGCTCTGAAAAGCATTTTGCAGTCATAAAAACAAGAAATGTTGATGTCTGTCAATTTCAATGCAAACGTTTTCCTAAGCTCACCATAGGGTTGTAGGGCCATACTTCACCATTTGGAAGTAGTTTAGAGCAAAAGCAACAATGTAAAGTCAACACATTGTTGGCCAAAAAGTGATTCCAACGCTCTGAAAAGCACTTTGCGCACATAAAAACAAGAAATGTTGATATCTCTGTCAATTTCAATGCAAACGTGTTACTAAGCTCACCTTAGGGTTATAGGGCCAACTCCACCATTTGGAAGTGATCAAAAAGTGATTCTAACCCTCTGAAAAGGAATTTGAGCTCATAAACAAGAAATGTTGATATCTCTGTCAATTTCAATGCAAACGTGTTACTAAGCTCACCACAGGGTTATTGGGCCATAGTAAACCATTTGGAAGTGGAATACATTCGTTTTGAGTGAAATCAAAAATGTAAGTTCAAAAACACGTTTATGGTCGAAAAGTGATTCTAGCGCTCTGAAAAGCATTTTGCAGGCATAAAAACAAGAAATGTTGATATCTGTCAATTTCAATTCAAACGTGTTACTAAGCTTACCAAAGGGTTATTGGGCCATAGTAAACCATTTGGAAGTGGAATACATTCGTTTTGAGCGAAATCAACAATGTAAGTTCAAAAACACGTTTATGGTCGAAAAGTGATTCTAGCGATCTGAAAAGCATTTTGCAGGCATTAAAACAAGACATTTTGATATCACTGTCAATTTCAATTCAAACGTGTTACTAAGCTTACCAAAGCGTTATTGGGCCATACTAAACCATTTGGAAGTGGAAAACATTCGTTTTGAGCGAAATCAACAATGTAAGGTGAAAAACACATTGTTGGTTGAAAAGTGATTCTAGCGCTCTGAAAAGCATTTTGCAGTCATAAAAACAAGAAATGTTGATGTCTGTCAATTTCAATGCAAACGTTTTCCTAAGCTCACCATAGGGTTGTAGGGCCATACTTCACCATTTGGAAGTAGTTTAGAGCAAAAGCAACAATGTAAAGTCAACACATTGTTGGCCAAAAAGTGATTCCAACGCTCTGAAAAGCACTTTGCGCACATAAAAACAAGAAATGTTGATATCTCTGTCAATTTCAATGCAAACGTGTTACTAAGCTCACCACAGGGTTATTGGGCCATAGTAAACCATTTGGAAGTGGAATACATTCGTTTTGAGCGAAATCAACAATGTAAGTTCAAAAACACGTTTATGGTCGAAAAGTGATTCTAGCGATCTGAAAAGCATTTTGCAGGCATTAAAACAAGACATTTTGATATCACTGTCAATTTCAATTCAAACGTGTTACTAAGCTTACCAAAGGGTTATTGGGCCATACTAAACCATTTGGAAGTGGAATACATTAGTTTTGAGCGAAATCAACAATGTAAGGTGAAAAAAACATTGTTGGTTGAAAAGTGATTCTAGCGCTCTGAAAAGCATTTTGCAGGCATAAAAACAAGAAATGTTGATATCTGTCAATTTCAATTCAAACGTGTTACTAAGCTTACCAAAGCGTTATTGGGCCATACTAAACCATTTGGAAGTGGAAAACATTCGTTTTGAGCGAAATCAACAATGTAAGGTGAAAAACACATTGTTGGTTGAAAAGTGATTCTAGCGCTCTGAAAAGCATTTTGCAGTCATAAAAACAAGAAATGTTGATGTCTGTCAATTTCAATGCAAACGTTTTCCTAAGCTCACCATAGGGTTGTAGGGCCATACTTCACCATTTGGAAGTAGTTTAGAGCAAAAGCAACAATGTAAAGTCAACACATTGTTGGCCAAAAAGTGATTCCAACGCTCTGAAAAGCACTTTGCGCACATAAAAACAAGAAATGTTGATATCTCTGTCAATTTCAATGCAAACGTGTTACTAAGCTCACCTTAGGGTTATAGGGCCAACTCCACCATTTGGAAGTGATCAAGAAGTGATTCTAACCCTCTGAAAAGGAATTTGAGCTCATAAACAAGAAATGTTGATATCTCTGTCAATTTCAATGCAAACGTGTTACTAAGCTCACCACAGGGTTATAGGGCCATACTCCACCATTTGGAAGTGGAATACATTAGTTTTGAGTGAAATCAACAATGTAATGTGAATACACATTGTTGGTTGAAAAGTGATTCTAGCGCTCTGAAAAGCATTTTGCAGGCATAAAAACAAGAAATGTTGATATCTGTCAATTTCAATTCAAACATGTTACTAAGCTTACCAAAGGGTTATTGGGCCATAGTAAACCATTTGGAAGTGGAATACATTCGTTTTGAGCGAAATCAACAATGTAAGTTCAAAAACACGTTTATGGTCGAAAAGTGATTCTAGCGCTCTGAAAAGCATTTTGCAGGCATTAAAACAAGACATTTTGATATCTCTGTCAATTTCAATTCAAACGTGTTACTAAGCTTACCAAAGGGTTATTGGGCCATAGTAAACCATTTGGAAGTGGAATACATTCGTTTTGAGCGAAATCAACAATGTAAGTTCAAAAACACGTTTATGGTCGAAAAGTGATTCTAGCGCTCTGAAAAGCATTTTGCAGGCATTAAAACAAGACATTTTGATATCTCTGTCAATTTCAATTCAAACGTGTTACTAAGCTTACCAAAGGGTTATTGGGCCATACTAAACCATTTGGAAGTGGAATACATAAGTTTTGAGCGAAATCAACAATGTAAGGTGAAAAAAACATTGTTGGTTGAAAAGTGATTCTAGCGCTCTGAAAAGCATTTTGCAGGCATAAAAACAAGAAATGTTGATATCTCTGTCAATTTCGATTCAAACGTGTTACTAAGCTTACCAAAGGGCTATTGGGCCATTGTAAACCATTTGGAAGTGGAATACATTAGTTTTGGGCGAAATCAACAATGTAAGGTCAAAAACACGTTTATGGTCGAAAAGTGATAGCGCTCTGAAAGAGCATTTTGCAGGCATAAAAACATGAAATGTTGATATCTGTCAATTTCAATTCAAATGTGTTACTAACCCTACCAACGTGTTATTGGGCCATACTAAACCATTTGGAAGTGGAAAACATCCGTTTTGAGCGAAATCAACAATGCAAGGTGAAAAACACATTGTTGGTTGAGAAGTGATTCTAGCTCTCTGAAAAGCATTTTGCAGGCATAAAAACAAGAAATGTTGATATCTCTGTCAATTTCGATTCAAACGTGTTACTAAGCTTACCAAAGGGCTATTGGGCCATTGTAAACCATTTGGAAGTGGAATACATTAGTTTTGGGCGAAATCAACAATGTAAGGTCAAAAACACGTTTATGGTCGAAAAGTGATAGCGCTCTGAAAGAGCATTTTGCAGGCATAAAAACATGAAATGTTGATATCTGTCAATTTCAATTCAAATGTGTTACTAACCCTACCAACGTGTTATTGGGCCATACTAAACCATTTGGAAGTGGAAAACATCCGTTTTGAGCGAAATCAACAATGCAAGGTGAAAAACACATTGTTGGTTGAGAAGTGATTCTAGCTCTCTGAAAAGCATTTTGCAGGCATAAAAACAGGAAATGTTGATATCTGTCAATTTCAATTCAAACGTGTTACTAAGCTTACCAAAGGCCCGGACACGGAAAGGATTGACAGTGTCCGGGCGACTTCTAGATGGCATATGCAATTAACAAATCCTGTCTGTTTTTTTTTTTTTTAAACAAACAAAACAGAGAGAAACATATTACCCAATATGGCCAATACTAATGGCCATATTGGGCCATTAGTATGGCCCAATATGTTGGGTTTAGTATGGCCCAACATATTGGGCCATACTAAACCATTTGGAAGTGGAATACATTAGTTTTGAGTGAAATCAACAATGTAATGTGAAAACACATTGTTGGTTGAAAAGTGATTCTAGCGCTCTGAAAAGCATTTTGCAGGCATAAAAACAAGAAATGTTGATATCTCTGTCAATTTTGATGCAAACGTGTTACTAAGCTTATTAAAGGGTTATTGGGCCATAGTAAACCATTTGGAAGTGGAATACATTCGTTTTGAGCGAAATCAACAATGCAGTGAAAAAAACATTGTTGGTTGAAAAGTGATTCTAGCGTTTTGAAGAGCATTTTGCAGGCATAAAAACAAGAAATGTTGATATCTGTCAATTTCAATTCAAACGTGTTACTAAGCTTACCAAAGCGTTATTGGGCCATACTAAACCATTTGGAAGTGGAAAACATTCGTTTTGAGCGAAATCAACAATGTAAGGTGAAAAACACATTGTTGGTTGAAAAGTGATTCTAGCGCTCTGAAAAGCATTTTGCAGTCATAAAAACAAGAAATGTTGATGTCTGTCAATTTCAATTCAAACGTGTTACTAAGCTTATGTGACCCTTGCTACCTAGTATAGACAACACCAGCCCCTGTATGTTCAGAGGCACCCCAACCCAAGAAATCTACCTCCCCGCTGGTATCGAAGGATTGTATCGGCACAGGTGATATAGTACAAAATTATTTATTTCTTGGTTCTTTTGGTTTTAAAAGTAAAGCCCACAGGCACACAGGATGATAAGGGAAGTATAAGACATGCACAATTTGATAGTTGACAGAACAGGGGACCACTAGCCTCACAATAATAGAACTGTAGCCTATGGTCAATGCAAATCACAGCACTCATAAAATAAAGAAAAGAAGGTAACAAACCAAACAAGCAAGCAAAGCAAAACACTCCAAAACAGTATTACTCTACAAACCAAACACAAGGGACCACAAATACAGCCTATCGAATAAAGAGACCAGAGCCTAACTGCCCATCCCACCCAATTGTACTTGCCCAATAAATAACCCCACCTTATCCCTATATTCTCCTACGGACACGGTCCTTCACACGTACCAACCCGCCGGTATGCGGCCACAGTCACTCACGCGCACCAACATATTCCCACTCGCCGGTATGCGCACGCGCACACACGTAAACTATAGAGAGGGAGAGAAGAAAACAGTGGCCACACGCTGGAGCTGGAGTCAAGGGTCGGTGCGTGTCTGCCGTTCCCCCTTATCCCCGCTGCACGCCCGCCGATCGCTCTGATTCCCCGGCTGCAGCAAACGTCTCCGATCCCCCAGCTGCGGCCAACGCCTGTCACAGGCTGCGAGGATCAATACACGCAGACACCACCGATCACATTGTCAATCCAGCCATGCAAGAATGAATTGGGGAAAGGGTGAAGACACTACATTACCTTGAGTCACGATGTAGTTTAAATTAAGACAGACACCAGACGTCGCTCTACAGCCCCAGCGTTCTGAGTTCCCTGCTCTCGAAAGCCCCAAAGAGATCCCACGTCATGGAAGCCCAGGTGTATTTATAGACATCCTAATTACATCCCATCAGTGCCCAATTGTCAAACACGTATTGCTTCCTCCCCTACTTTACCGTGTTTTCACCTTTCTGGTCACTCTGCTCACACTTACCAAAGGGTTATTGGGCCATTCTAAACCATTTGGAAGTGGAATACATTAGTTTTGAGCGAAATCAACAAAGTAAGGTCAAAAGCACGTTTATGGTCGAAAAGTTATTCTAGCGCTCTGAAAAAGCATTTTGCAGGCATAAAAACCAGAAATGTTGATATCTGTCAATTTCAATTCAAACGTGTTACTAAGCTTACCAAAGGGTTATTGGGCCATAGTAAACCATTTGGAAGTGGAATACATTTGTTTTGAGCGAAATCAACAATGTAAGTTCAAAAACACGTTTATGGTCGAAAAGTGATTCTAGCGCTCTGAAAAGCATTTTGCAGGCATTAAAACAAGACATTTTGATATCTCTGTCAATTTCAATTCAAACGTGTTACTAAGCTTACCAAAGGGTTATTGGGCCATACTAAACCATTTGGAAGTGGAATACATTAGTTTTGAGCGAAATCAACAATGTAAGGTGAAAAAAACATTGTTGGTTGAAAAGTGATTCTAGCGCTCTGAAAAGCATTTTGCAGGCATAAAAACAAGAAATGTTGATATCTCTGTCAATTTCAATTCAAACGTGTTACTAAGCTTACCAAAGGGTTATTGGGCCATACTAAACCATTTGGAAGTGGAATACATCAGTTTTGAGCGAAATCAACAATGTAAGGTGAAAAAAACATTGTTGGTTGAAAAGTGATTCTAGCGCTCTGAAAAGCATTTTGCAGGCATTAAAACAAGACATTTTGATATCTCTGTCAATTTCAATTCAAACGTGTTACTAAGCTTACCAAAGGGTTATTGGGCCATACTAAACCATTTGGAAGTGGAATACATTAGTTTTGAGCGAAATCAACATTGTTATGTGAAAACACATTGTTGGTTGAAAAGTGATTCTAGCGCTCTGAAAAGCATCTTGCAGGCATAAAAACAAGAAATGTTGATATCTCTGTCAATTTCAATTCAAACGTGTTACTAAGCTTACCAAAGGGCTATTGGGCCATTGTAAACCATTTGGAAGTGGAATACATTAGTTTTGGGCGAAATCAACAATGTAAGGTCAAAAACACGTTTATGGTCGAAAAGTGATAGCGCTCTGAAAAAGCATTTTGCAGGCATAAAAACAGGAAATGTTGATATCTGTCAATTTCAATTCAAATGTGTTACTAACCCTACCAACGTGTTATTGGGCCATACTAAACCATTTGGAAGTGGAAAACATCCGTTTTGAGCGAAATCAACAATGCAAGGTGAAAAACACATTGTTGGTTGAGAAGTGATTCTAGCTCTCTGAAAAGCATTTTGCAGGCATAAAAACAAGAAATGTTGATATCTGTCAATTTCAATTCAAACGTGTTACTAAGCTTACCAAAGGCCCGGACACGGAAAGGATTGACAGTGTCCGGGCGACTTCTAGATGGCATATGCAATTAACAAATCCTGTCTGTTTTTTTTTTTTTAAACAAACAAAACAGAGAGAAACATATTACCCAATATGGCCAATACTAATGGCCATATTGGGCCATTAGTATGGCCCAATATGTTGGGTTTAGTATGGCCCAACATATTGGGCCATACTAAACCATTTGGAAGTGGAATACATTAGTTTTGAGTGAAATCAACAATGTAATGTGAAAACACATTGTTGGTTGAAAAGTGATTCTAGCGCTCTGAAAAGCATTTTGCAGGCATAAAAACAAGAAATGTTGATATCTCTGTCAATTTCAATTCAAACGTGTTACTAAGCTTACCAAAGGGCTATTGGGCCATTGTAAACCATTTGGAAGTGGAATACATTAGTTTTGGGCGAAATCAACAATGTAAGGTCAAAAACACGTTTATGGTCGAAAAGTGATAGCGCTCTGAAAAAGCATTTTGCAGGCATAAAAACAGGAAATGTTGATATCTGTCAATTTCAATTCAAATGTGTTACTAACCCTACCAACGTGTTATTGGGCCATACTAAACCATTTGGAAGTGGAAAACATCCGTTTTTAGCGAAATCAACAATGCAAGGTGAAAAACACATTGTTGGTTGAGAAGTGATTCTAGCTCTCTGAAAAGCATTTTGCAGGCATAAAAACAAAAAATGTTGATATCTGTCAATTTCAATTCAAACGTGTTACTAAGCTTACCAAAGGCCCGGACACGGAAAGGATTGACAGTGTCCGGGCGACTTCTAGATGGCATATGCAATTAACAAATCCTGTCTGTTTTTTTTTTTTTTAAACAAACAAAACAGAGAGAAACATATTACCCAATATGGCCAATACTAATGGCCATATTGGGCCATTAGTATGGCCCAATATGTTGGGTTTAGTATGGCCCAACATATTGGGCCATACTAAACCATTTGGAAGTGGAATACATTAGTTTTGAGTGAAATCAACAATGTAATGTGAAAACACATTGTTGGTTGAAAAGTGATTCTAGCGCTCTGAAAAGCATTTTGCAGGCATAAAAACAAGAAATGTTGATATCTCTGTCAATTTTGATGCAAACGTGTTACTAAGCTTATTAAAGGGTTATTGGGCCATAGTAAACCATTTGGAAGTGGAATACATTCGTTTTGAGCGAAATCAACAATGCAGTGAAAAAAACATTGTTGGTTGAAAAGTGATTCTAGCGTTTTGAAGAGCATTTTGCAGGCATAAAAACAAGAAATGTTGATATCTGTCAATTTCAATTCAAACGTGTTACTAAGCTTACCAAAGCGTTATTGGGCCATACTAAACCATTTGGAAGTGGAAAACATTCGTTTTGAGCGAAATCAACAATGTAAGGTGAAAAACACATTGTTGGTTGAAAAGTGATTCTAGCGTTCTGAAAAGCATTTTGCAGTCATAAAAACAAGAAATGTTGATGTCTGTCAATTTCAATTCAAACGTGTTACTAAGCTTATGTGACCCTTGCTACCTAGTATAGACAACACCAGCCCCTGTATGTTCAGAGGCACCCCAACCCAAGAAATCTACCTCCCCGCTGGTATCGAAGGATTGCATCGGCACAGGTGATATAGTACAAAATTATTTATTTCTTGGTTCTTTTGGTTTTAAAAGTAAAGCCCACAGGCACACAGGATGATAAGGGAAGTATAAGACATGCACAATTTGATAGTTGACAGAACAGGGGACCACTAGCCTCACAATAATAGAACTGTAGCCTATGGTCAATGCAAATCACAGCACTCATAAAATAAAGAAAAGAAAGTAACAAACCAAACAAGCAAGCAAAGCAAAACACTCCAAAACAGTATTACTCTACAAACCAAACACAAGGGACCACAAATACAGCCTATCGAATAAAGAGACCAGAGCCTAACTGCCCATCCCACCCAATTGTACTTGCCCAATAAATAACCCCACCTTATCCCTATATTCTCCCACGGACACGGTCCTTCACACGTACCAACCCGCCGGTATGCGGCCACAGTCACTCACGCGCACCAACATATTCCCACTCGCCGGTATGCGCACGCGCACACACGTAAACTATAGAGAGGGAGAGAAGAAAACAGTGGCCACACGCTGGAGCTGGAGTCAAGGTGCGTGTCTGCCGTTCCCCCTTTTCCCCTCTGCACGCCCGCCGATCGCTCTGATTCCCCGGCTGCAGCAAACGTCTCCGATCCCCCAGCTGCGGCCAACGCCTGTCACAGGCTGCGAGGATCAATACACGCAGACACCACCGATCACATTGTCAATCTAGCCATGCAAGAATGAATTGGGGAAAGGGTGAAGACACTACATTACCTTGAGTCACGATGTAGTTTAAATTAAGACAGACACCCGACGTCGCTCTACAGCCCCAGCGTTCTGAGTTCCCTGCTCTCGAAAGCCCCAAAGAGATCCCACGTCATGGAAGCCCAGGTGTATTTATAGACATCCTAATTACATCCCATCAGTGCCCAATTGTCAAACACGTATTGCTTCCTCCCCTACTTTACCGTGTTTTCACCTTTCTGGTCACTCTGCTCACACTTACCAAAGGGTTATTGGGCCATTCTAAACCATTTGGAAGTGGAATACATTAGTTTTGAGCGAAATCAACAATGTAAGGTCAAAAGCACGTTTATGGTCGAAAAGTGATTCTAGCGCTCTGAAAAAGCATTTTGCAGGCATAAAAACAAGAAATGTTGATATCTCTGTCAATTTAAATGCAAACATGTTACTAAGCTTACCAAAGGGTTTATTGGGCCATGCTAAACCATTTGGAAGTGGAATATATTAGTTTTGAGTGAAATCAACAATGTAAGGTGAAAAAAACATTGTTGGTTTAAAAGTGATTCTAGCGCTCTGAAAAGCATTTTGCAGGCATAAAAACAAGAAATGTTGATATCTCTGTCAATTTCAATTCAAACGTGTTACTAAGCTTACCAAAGGGTTATAGGGCCATACACCACCATTTGGAAGTGGAATACATTCGTTTTGAGCGAAATCAACAATGTAAGTTCAAAAACACGTTTATGGTCGAAAAGTGAATCTAGCGCTCTGAAAAGCATTTTGCAGGCATTAAAACCAGAAATGTTGATATCTCTGTCAATTTAAATTCAAACATGTTACTAAGCTTACCAAAGGGTTTATTGGGCCATACTAAACCATTTGGAAGTGGAATATATTAGTTTTGAGCGAAATCAACAATGTAAGGTGAAAAAAACATTGTTGGTTTAAAAGTGATTCTAGCGCTCTGAAAAGCATTTTGCAGGCATAAAGACAAGAAATGTTGATATCTCTGTCAATTTCAATTCAAACGTGTTACTAAGCTTACCAAAGGGTTGTTGGGCCATACTAAACCATTTTGAAGTGGAATATATTAGTTTTGAGTCAAATCAACAATGTAAGGTGAAAAGATATTGTTGGTTGAAAAGTGATTCTAGCGCTCTGAAAAGCATTTTGCAGGCATAAAAACAATAAATGTTGATATCTGTCAATTTCAATTCAAACGTGTTACTAAGCTTACCAAAGCGTTATTGGGCCATTCTAAACCATTTGGAAGTGGAATACATTAGTTTTGAGCGAAATCAACAATGTAAGGTCAAAAACACGAAAATGGTCGAAAAGTGATTCTAGCGCTCTGAAAAAGCATTTTGCAGGCATAAAAACAAGAAATGTTGATATCTCTGTCAATTTAAATGCAAACGTGTTACTAAGCTTACAATAGTGTTATAGGGCCATACACCACCATTTGGAAGTGGAATACATTAGTTTTGAGCAAAATCAACAATGTAAGGTTAAAAACACATTGTTGGTCAAAAAGTGATTCTAGCGCTCTGAAAAGCATTTTGCAGTCATAAAAACAAGAAATGTTGATATCTCTGTCAAATCAATTCAAACGTGTTACTAAGCTTACCAAAGGGTTATTGGGCAACCCGGTATCACGCGATTGCGTGCTCATGCGCACAAACGTTAATCTATTGAAGCGTGTTCCAGAGTACGATAGTCAAACTTTTTGCGTGCTACACAGAACGAAATGTAAGCCAATGCTTTCTGAATGGGTGTGTTGTCAGACAATGAACGGGCTCCACAAAACGCTACGAGAGAGAGAGAAAGAGAGAGAGGGAGGGACAGAGAGAGAGAGAGAGAGAGAGAGAGAGAGAGAGCGAGAGGGAGGCTTCAGAAAGGGTGTGCGCAGATAGTACAGTGCACCCTAGTTATGTTTATCCCAAAACCACAAATGTTATATGTATATATATATATATATATATTGCCTAATTATATATATTGCCTATATATATGTATAGGCTATATATATAATTAGGCTATAATTATATTATTTAGCGTGTAATGAGACAATCTATAGCCAAATTGTCGAAGATGCCCGAGAGTCTCCGCATTGAAAATCGGCGAATCAGACCCATGAACCTATACAGAAAGACGTCATCTCAAGCGGGAGAGAACGTTTGCGGTGCTAGTTTGTGTCACGTAAGTACAGTGCCGTGTACTTACTAGCTCACTTATGGCAAATTCCACAGGGTTATCATTAATATTGATGTGTAGGGGTTGTTTATAACTCGTGAATAATATTGTTTAGACCACGGTCTGGGGGAATACTCTGATTCTGATTGGCTGCAGTGCGTGCATTAACTCCTGATATAGCCCTACAGACACCTGCTAAGTCAACCCGAGCCCGAGCCCGACCCGACCCGATATTTCCCACCACTATCCTCGGGCCGGGCCTTTGATCGAGCGTTTTTATTTTTATTTTATCATTGGTTTATTGGCCTAATCTGAGGAGAAATCTATGCCATAAACAGAAATATTATAGGTCTTTATTACACGGGTCTTCTCAATGCCGTGGAACGCTCCGTTCACTTGCATGGGTCCGGTGACTTGTCAACCCCTCTGCTGATCAACACTACGACTGCTGGTAACGAATAAATTGTAAAAAAGACACAGCATGTGAAGTTATTTTTTCGTTTTGGCAGTAGCCGTGTATTAAGCGGGCTAATGTATAGAACGTCGCCGGTCAATATCGAAAATAAGACCCTTCAGGGCGAAGCAAGACACCGCTGCGCGTCGGTGTAGGCTCCCAGACAGCAATTAGATCTGTGCCAGATCCGTCCTCGAATCAGCAGATTCGCCTAGCAGTCACAATCATTTTGCAGATCTGCACCAACTTTGCGCCAGACCTGTCTGTAGCTCTGATCTTTGACAGTCCGTACGGCCGGTGCGGACCTGATCCGGGGCAGCTGCGCGGGGCAGTTGCGCAGACCGGACGCGCACAACTGAATTTAGTCCGTCCTGCGGGTGCAGGCCTGATCCCATGGCCTGATCTGGGGCAGCTGCGCAGACCGGACGCGCCAGAATTGAATTTAGTCCGTCCTGCGGGTGCGGGCCTGACACGGCGCAGCTCCGCAGACCGAACGCGAGTCACGTGACAACGTTTTTTTCCCAGCAAGTCTACAGTACTTCGCAGAGTAGTAGGCTACTCGACTGACGACTTACACTACTTGAACAGTCTTTGCAATTGGTAAGTGCATTCTAAAATGAAAATACATTTTAAAAGTTCAATGATGTTGGAGCCTTCTAATCATGTTAAACATAGGCCTACACGTTTACTAACTTACCGGTAGTTTATACTCACTGTCATTTTGACAACCGGAGACCAGTCAGACAAGCTGGTGAGCTAGGCTACAGTTAGCTGATAATCGTAGGTTATTTTAAAGGTCCACAACTAATGGGAACATATGGATGAATCAGTGAGATTAGCTTGTTATTCACCAAAATCAATAGGCCTAACCGCACTCACGAACATGCACTGTGCTAGGGCTACACTGCGGTGGACGCCGCTAGCCGCAGGGTGAAAAGCCAGCTGCTTGGTGATTGCCCCCAGTAACAGCGGATCGGGAATCGCGAATTCAAATCGCCGGCAGAACGGGCTGGGGGTACCCGGTCTAATACCGTAGCCTATCTCAACTATAATCGCATTTAATATTAATCGCATCGTTTGCTGGGTTACCAACGTTATCTATGCTGACTTAGGATGCGGGATGTTCAATATCAATAACGTTGAGTTCATAAGGGCTAGCATTATCTTTTCTGAGTTAACAATAATTTTGGGCGGGTGTTTTTGAGCACAGTAGGCCTATATCATACTAAACTTTGGTAAAACAGTGACCGATCGTCTTCTCTGTGCCAAATAACCCGCTGCTTCGGGTTTTCCTTTGATAGGCGCGTTAAGAGGTGGAGAGCTGTTTATAAGTGAACCCGCGCACCACTGGCGCGCTTGTCTCTGTAAATCTGTAAATCTAATATTTACTCTTTGTTTCTTTCTTTTTGTGTGCTTTTTGTGCATCTTACAGGAGCAGGGAGGAAGAGTCGTGTGGGGGAAAAAGCCACCGACATTGAAATCAATCATTACACCATCAGATGGCTTGCGACCGCAGGGGTGGCCGCCGTGCACGCACCCAGCAACTGAGGGCTCGTAGTGCGTCTGTTTAATTTATTTTGTTCTGATTTTTATTAGGGGTCCAAGCCAACAGGTTGGATCCCTTTTGTTTTTGTAAGGATTATTAGGGGTCCAAGCCAACAGTTTGGATCCCTATTGTTTTTGTAAGGATTTTTCCTATTATTATACTTACCCCCCTGAAACCGTGCCCACAGCCCAAACCGTAAATGGTGCCAACACGCCAATTGCATGACTAGATCCAGGTCTCTTCGGACTATGCAGACGACAAAATCAAGACACGCCGGTCACTAGGTGGCGCTATACCAAGGAATACGCGTTTGGGGCTATAACTCCCAAAACTTTGCACACGACATCTTCAGACGCACACGCAAAGAAATCCTAGAACACTTTTTTGATCCGACCTTCGACGACGAAACGGTTGCGTTTTGAATATTGGTTTATTAGCTAAATTAGACGTCAAAAATCCAAAATCCAAATCCAAATCCAAAATTAGGCATCGGCTCGAGTCCAAATTTTACACACATGTTGGTGCTAACCATAATGACGTCAGATAAAAATTTGGGAAAATTTCGCCATTAGGGGGCGCAATAAACGAGGTAATTGTATATCTTCTAATTGGCCAAAGGAATGTTCTTCAAACTATGAGGGAACCATCAAGGGGCAAATCCGAGACTATATAAAAATTATGGTCAAGAATTATTAATGTGGGCGGGAGTTATTTGGAAAAGGAAAATTGTCTTTGGAAAATTTCGCCACAAGAGGGCGAAAAAAAACGACGAAATAATACATCTCCTAATTGGCCAATGGAATGTTCTGAAAACGCGTTTTGGGCTATAACTCCCACACCGAACCTCCCACAGTCAAAACCTTTATATCCACAGATTCACTGGAGTCAGCTGCATCTTTTGGCACACGCCGTTTCTCAATTTCGAACACATGCTTCGCGTTGTGCCGGCGAAATGCACACTTCTTGGACCCCTGCATTTCCTGCATGCTTGCAGTTCTAGTTAGGGGTCCAAGCCAACAGGTTGGATCCCTATTGTTTTTGTAAGGATTATTCCTATTATTAGGGGTCCAAGCCAACAGGTTGGATCCCTATTGTTTTTGTAAGGATTTTTATTATGGGTCCAAGCCAACAGGTTGGATCCCTATATTGTTTTTGTAAGGATTATTATTAGGGGTCCAAGCCAACAGGTTGGATCCCTATTGTTTTTGTAAGGATTGTTATTATTAGGGGTCCAAGCCAACAGGTTGGATCCCTATTGTTTTTGTAAGGATTTTTCTTCCTATTATTATTATACTTACCCCCCTAAAAGTGGTACCACAGCCCAAACCGTAAATGGTGCACACACGCCATTTACATGACTAGATCCCGATCTCTTCGGACTACGCAGACGACAAAATCCAGACACGCCGGTCACTAGGTGGCGCTATACCAAGGAATACGCGTTTGGGGCTATAACTCCCACACCGAACCTCCCACAGTCAAAAACTTGTACGCACATATTCACTGGAGTCTGCTGCATCTTTTGGCATAGGCCACGCCCATTTGCGGCTATAATTTTTTTTCCCACAGTCAAAAACTTGTACGCACATATTCACTGGAGTCTGCTGCATCTTTTGGCATAGGCCACGCCCATTTGCGTCTATAATTTTTTTTCGCAAAATCGCGAAAACCGCAAAACTGTTTTTTCCCTACCCCTCCCACATTTCTTGACCAATCGACACCAAACTTTGCACACGACATCGTAAGACGCACACGCAAAGAATGCATGGAACACTTTTTTGATCCGACCCTCGACGACGAAACGGTATCGTTTTTAATATTGGTGTATGAGCTAAATTAGACGTGGAAAATCAAAAATCCAAAGAAATCCAAAATTACACATCGGATCGAGTCCAAATTGTGCACACATGTTGGTGCTAACCTTAATGTCGTACGATAAAAGTTTCGGAACATTTCGCCATTAGGGGGCGCAATAAACGAGGAAATTGTATATCTTCTACAAAATTTCGCAGCGAAAACGCTACACTGACTTCTCGCTACTCCTACCACAGTCAAATCCTTTGTATCCACAGGTTCAGGGTAGCGTTTTGAACACATGCTTCGCGTTGTGCCGGCGAAACGCACACTTCTTGGACCCCTGCATAACTGCTTGCAGTTCTAGTTAGGGGTCCAAGCCAACAGGTTGGATCCCTATTGTTTTTGTAAGGATTATTATTATTATACTATACGCCTTAGAAGTGGTACCACAGCCCAAACCGTAAATGGTGCCGACACGGCAATTGCATGACTAGATCCAGGTCCGGGACCGCTACTCAGATAACCAAATCCAGACACGCCGGCCACTAGGTGGCGCTATACCAAGGACAGACGTGTTTGCGGCTATAACTCCCATACAGAACCTCCCAGAGTCCAAAAACTTGTACACACAGATGCACTGGAGTCTGCTGCATCTTTTGGCCTAGGCCACGCCCATTTGCGTCTAGGAATATTTTTCGCTAAATCGCAAAAACCGCAAAACTGTTTTTTCGCTACTCCTCCCACATTTCTTGACCAATTGACACAAAACTTTGCACACGGCATCTTCAGACGTACACGAAAATAAATCCTGCATTACTTTTTTGATCCGACCTTCGACGACGAAACGGTAGCGTTTTGAATATTGGTTTATTAGCTAAATTAAACGTGGAAAATCAAAAATCCCAAAAAATCCAAAATTACACATCGGATCGACTCCAAGTTTTACACACATGTTGGTGCTAACCTTAATGTCGTACGATAAAAAATTCGGAAAGTCTCGCCATTAGGGGGTCGTTCGATAAAAAATTCGGAAAATATCGCCATTAGGGGGCGCAATAAACGAGGAAATTGTACATCGTCTGCAAAATTTCGCCGCGAAAACGCTACACTGACTTCTCGCTACTCCTACCACAGTCAAATCCTTTGTATCCACAGGTTCAGGGTAGCGTTTTGAACACATGCTTCGCGTTGTGCCGGCGAAACGCACATTTCTTGTCGCGTTGTGCCGGCGAAATGCACACTTCTTGGACCCCTGCATAACTGCTTGCAGTTCTAGTTAGGGGTCCAAGCCAACAGGTTGGATCCCTATTGTTTTTGTAAGGATTATTATTATTCCGACATGCTAATCCTAAAAGTGTGCCCACAGCCCAAACCGTAAATGGTGCCGACACGCCAATTGCATGACTAGATCCAGGGCCCTGAGTTCTAAGCAGACGACCAAATCCAGACACGCCGGCCACTAGGTGGCGCTATACCAAGGAAAGAGGCGTTTGGGGCTATAACTCCCACACCGAACCTCCCAGAGTCAAAAACTTGTACACACATATTCACTGGAGTCTGCTGCATCTTTTGGCATAGGCCACGCCCATTTGCGTCTATAATTTTTTTTCGCAAACTCGCGAAAACCGCAAAACTGTTTTTTCCCTACTCCTCCCACATTTCTTGACCAATCGACACCAAACTTTGCACACGACATTTTCAGACGCACACGCAAAGAATGCATGAAACACTTTTTTGATGCGACCTTTGACGACGAAACGGTAGCGTTTTGAATATTGGTTTATTAGCTAAATTAGACGTGGAATATCAAAAATCCAAAGAAATCCAAAATTAGACATCGGATCGAGTCCAAATTTTACACACATGTTGGTGTTAACCTTAACGTCGTTCGATAAAAAATACGGAAAAATTCGCCATTAGGGGGCGCAATAAACGAGGAAATTGTATATCGTCTACAAAATTTCGCCGCGAAAACGCTACACTGACTTCTCGCTACTCCTACCACAGTCAAATCCTTTGTATCCACAGGTTCAGGGTAGCGTTTTGAACACATGCTTCGCGTTGTGCCGGCGAAACGCACATTTCTTGTCGCGTTGTGCCGGCGAAATGCACACTTCTTGGACCCCTGCATAACTGCTTGCAGTTCTAGTTAGGGGTCCAAGCCAACAGGTTGGATCCCTATTGTTTTTGTAAGGGTAATTTTTATTTTTATTATTCCCCCCGTAAAAGTGGGCCCACAGCCCAAACCGTAAATGGTGCGGACATGCCAATAGCATGACTAGATTCAGGTCCGGCACCGCTACTCAGATAACAAAATCCAGACACGCCGGTCACTAGGTGGCGCTATACCAAGGAATACGCGTTTGGGGCTATAACTCCCACACCGAACCTCCCACAGTCAAAAACTTGTACCCACATATTCACTGGAGTCTGCTGCATCTTTTGGCATAGGCCACGCCCCTTTGCGTCTAGAATTTTTTTTCGCAAAATCGCGAAAACCGCAAAACTGTTTTTTCCCTACTCCTCCCACATTTCTTAACCAATCGACGCCAAACTTTGCACACGACATCTTCAGACGCACACGCAAAGAATGCATGAAACACTTTTTTGATGCGACCTTTGACGACGAAACTGTAGCGTTTTGAATATTGGTTTATGAGCTAAATTAGACGTGGACTATCACAAATCCAAAGAAATCCAAAATGAGACATCGGATCGAGTCCAAATTTTACACACATGTTGGTGATAACCTTAATGTTGTTCGATAAAAATTTCGGAAAATTTCGCCATTAGGGGGCGCAATAAACTACGAAATTGTATATCTTCTAATTGGCCAAAGGAATGTTCTTCAAACAATGAGGGGACCATCAAGGGGCAAACCCGAGTCTATATAAAAATTATGGTCAAGAATTATTAATGTGGGCGGGAGTTATTTGGAAAAGGAAAATTGTCTTTGGAAAATTTCGCCACAAGAGGGCGCAAAAAAACGACGAAATAATACATCTCCTAATTGGCCAATGGAATGTTCTGAGAACGCGTTTTGGGCTATAACTCCCACACCGAACCTCCCACAGTCAAAACCTTTATATCCACAGATTCACTGGAGTCAGCTGCATCTTTTGGCGTACGCCGTTTCTCAATTTCGAACACATGCTTCGCGTTGTGCCGGCGAAATGCACACTTCTTGGACCCCTGCATAACTGCTTGCAGTTCTAGTTATTCTTATACTTCCTACCAAGAAAGTGGTACTACAGCCCAAACCGTAAATGGTGCACACACGCCAATTACATCACTAGATCCAGGTACGTGAAGACTATGCAGACGACCAAATCCAGACATGCCGGCCACTAGGTGGCGCTATACCAGGGAATACGCGTTTGGGGCTATAACTCCCACACCGAACGTCCCAGAGTCCAAAAACTTGTACACACAGATGCACTGGAGTCTGCTGCATCTTTTGGCATAGGCCACACCCATTTGCGTCTAGAATTTTTTTTCGCAAAATCGCGAAAACCGCAAAACTGTTTTTTCGCTACTCCTCCAGCATTTCTCGACCAATCAACACCAAACTTTGCTCACGGCATCTTCAGACGCACACGCAAAGAAACCCTCAGACAGTTTTTTGATCCGACTTTCGACGATGAAACGGTAGCGTTTTGAATGTTGGTTTATTAGCTAAATTTGACGTGGAAAATCAAAAATCCAAAAAAAAACAAAATTAGACATCGGATCGAGTCCTCATTTTACACACATGTCGGGGCTAGCCTTAATGTCGTTCGATAAAAAATTCGGAAAATTTCGCCATTAGGGGGCGCAATAAACGAGGAAATTGTATATCTTCTAAAAAATTTCGCCGCAAAAACGCTACACTGACTTCTCGCTACTCCTACCACAGTCAAATCCTTTGTATCCACAGGTTCAGGGTAGCGTTTTGAACACATGCTTCGCGTTGTGCCGGCGAAACGCACATTTCTTGTCGCGTTGTGCCGGCGAAATGCACACTTCTTGGACCCCTGCATAACTGCTTGCAGTTCTAGTTAGGGGTCCAAGCCAACAGGTTGGATCCCTATTGTTTTTGTAAGGATTTTTCCTATTATTATACTTACCTCCCTGAAACTGTGCCCACAGCCCAAACCGTAAATGGTGCCGACACGCCAATTGCATGACTAGATCCAGGTCTCTTCGGACTATGCAGACGACAAAATCCAGACACACCGGTCACTAGGTGGCGCTATACCAAGGAATACGCGTTTGGGGCTATAACTCCCACACTGAACCTCCCACAGTCAAAAACTTGTACCCACATATTCACTGGAGTCTGCTGCATCTTTTGGCATAGGCCACGCCCATTTGCGTCAATAATTTTTTTTCGCAAAATCGCGAAAACCGCAAAACTGTTTTTTCGCTACTCCTCCCACATTTCTTGACCAATCAACACCAAACTTTGCACACGACATCTTCAGACGCACACGCAAAGGAATCGTAAGACAGTTTTTTGATCCGACCTTCGACGACGAAACGGTAGCGTTTTGAATATTGGTTTATGAGCTAAATTAGACGTGGAAAATCAAAAATCCAAAGAAATCCAAAATTAGACATCGGAACGAGTCCAAATTTTACACACATTTTGGTGCTAACCTATCTGTCGTTCGATAAAAATTCCGGAATTTTTCACCATTAGGGGGCGCAATAAACGAGGAAATTGTATATGTTCAAATTGGCCCAAGGAATGTTCTTCAAACTCTAAGGAAACCATCAAGGGGCAAACCCGAGTCTATATAAAAAATATGGCCAAGAATTATTAATGTGGGCGGGAGTTATTTGGCAAAGGAAAATTGTCTTTGGAAAATCTCGCCACAAGGGGGCGCAAATAAACGACAAAATAATATATCTCCTAACTGGCCAATGGAATGTTCTGAAAACGCGTTTTGGGCTATAACTCCCACACCGAAGCTCCCACAGTCAAAAACGTTATATGCACAGATTCACTGGAGTCAGTGGCATATTTTGGCATAGGCCACGCCAATTGGTTTTGAACACATGCTTCGCGTTGTGCCGGCGAAATGCACATTTCTTGGACCCCTGCATAACTGCTTGCAGTTCTAGTTAGGGGTCCAAGCCAACAGGTTGGATCCCTATTGTTTTTGTAAGGATTCTTTTTATTATTATTCCCCCCTAGAAGTGGGTCCACAGCCCAAACCGTAAATGGTGCCGACACGCCAATTGCATGACTAGATCCAGGTCCCTGAGTTCTAAGCAGACGACCAAATCCAGACACGCCGGCCACTAGGTGGCGCTATACCAAGGAAAGACGCGTTTGGGGCTATAACTCCCACACCGAACCTCCCACATTCAAAACCTTGTACACTCATATTCACTGGAGTCTGCTGCATCTTTTGGCATAGGCCACGCCCATTTGCGTCTACAATTTTTTTTCGCAAAATCGCGAAAACCGCAAAACTGTTTTTTCCCTACTCCTCCCACATTTCTTGACCAATCGACACAAAACTTTGCACACGACATCTTCAGACGCACACGCAAAGAATGCATGAAACACTTTTTTGATCCGTCCTTCGATAACGAAACGGTAGCGTTTTGAATATTGGTTTATGAGCTAAATTAGACGTGGAATATCAAAAATCCAAAGAAATCCAAAATTAGACATCGGATCGAGTCCACATTTTACAAACAAGTTGGTGCTAACCTTAATGTCGTTCGATAAAAATTTCGGAAAATTTCGCCATTAGGGGGCGCAATAAACGAGGAAATTGTATATCTTCTACAAAATTTCGCCGCGAAAACGCTAGACTGACTTCTCGCTACTCCTACCACAGTCAAATCCTTTGTATCCACAGGTTCAGGGTAGCGTTTTGAACACATGCTTCGCTTTGTGCCGGCGAAACGCACATTTCTTGTCGCGTTGTGCCGGCGAAATGCACACTTCTTGGACCCCTGCATAACTGCTTGCAGTTCTAGTTATTATTCTTACCTCCCTAAAAGTGTGCCCACAGCCCAAACCGTAAATGGTGACGACACGCCAATTGCATGACTAGATCCAGATCTCTTCGGACTACGCAGACGACAAAATCCAGACACGCCGGCCACTAGGTGGCGCTATACCAAGGGCAAACGCGTTTGGGGCTATAACTCCCACACCGAACCTCCCACAGTCAAAAACTTGTACGCACAGATTCACTGGAGTCTGATGCATCTTTTGGCATAGGCCACGCCCATTTGCGTCTATAATTTTTTTTCGCAAAATCGCGAAAACCGCAAAACTGTTTTTTCCCTACTCCGCCCACATTTCTTGACCAATCGACACCAAACTTTGCACACGACATCTTCAGACACACACGCAAAGAATGCATGAAACACTTTTTTGATCCGACCTTCGACGACGAAACGGTAGCGTTTTGAATATTGGTTTATTAGCTAAATTAGACGTGGAATAGCAAAAATCCAAAAAAATCCAAAATTAGACATCGGATCGAGTCCAAATTTTACAAACATGTTGGTGCTAACCTTAATGTCGTTCGATAAAAATTTCGGAAAATTTCGCCATTAGGGGGCGCAATAAACGAGGAAATTGTATATCTTCTAATTGGCCAAAGGAATGTTCTTCAAACTCAAGGGAAACCATCAAGGGGCAAACCCGAGTCTATATAGAAAATATGGCCAAGAATTATTAATGTGGGCGGGAGTTATTTGGCAAAGGAAAATTGTCCTTGGAAAATTTCGCCACAGGGCGGCGCCAAAAAACGACGACATTGTCCATCTCCTATTTGGCCAATGTTCTGAAAACGCGTTTTAGGCTATAACTCCCACACCGAAGCTCCCACAGTCAAAACCTTTATATCCACAGGTTCAGGGTAGCATTTTGAACACATGCTTCGCGTTGTGCCGGCGAAACGCACATTTCTTGTCGCGTTGTGCCGGCGAAATGCACACTTCTTGGACCCCTGCATAACTGCTTGCAGTTCTAGTTATTATACTTCCCGCGGTGAAAGTGGAACTACAGCCCAAACCGTAAATGGTGCACACGCGCCAATTGCATGACTAGATCCAGAATCGGCACCGCTACTCAGATAACAAAATCCAGACACGCCGGCCACTAGGTGGCGCTATACCAAGGAATACGCGTTTGCGGCTATAACTCCCACACCGAACCTCCCACAGTCCAAAAACTTGTACACACAGATGCACTGGAGTCTGCTGCATCTTTTGGCCTAGGCCACGCCCATTTGCGTCTGGAAATATTTTTCGCTAAATCGCGAAAACCGCAAAATTGCCTTTTCCCTACTCCTCCCACATTTCTCGACCAATCAACACCAAACTTTGCACACGACATCTTCAGACGCACACGCAAAGAATGCATTGAACACTTTTTTGATGCGACCTTTGACGACGAAACGGTAGCGTTTTGAATATTGGTTTATTAGCTAAATTAGACGTCAAAAATCCAAAATCCAAATCCAAATCCAAAATTAGGCATCGGCTCGAGTCCAAATTTTACACACATGTTGGTGCTAACCATAATGACGTCAGATAAAAATTTGGGAAAATTTCGCCATTAGGGGGCGCAATAAACGAGGTAATTGTATATCTTCTAATTGGCCAAAGGAATGTTCTTCAAACTATGAGGGAACCATCAAGGGGCAAATCCGAGACTATATAAAAATTATGGTCAAGAATTATTAATGTGGGCGGGAGTTATTTGGAAAAGGAAAATTGTCTTTGGAAAATTTCGCCACAAGAGGGCGAAAAAAAACGACGAAATAATACATCTCCTAATTGGCCAATGGAATGTTCTGAAAACGCGTTTTGGGCTATAACTCCCACACCGAACCTCCCACAGTCAAAACCTTTATATCCACAGATTCACTGGAGTCAGCTGCATCTTTTGGCACACGCCGTTTCTCAATTTCGAACACATGCTTCGCGTTGTGCCGGCGAAATGCACACTTCTTGGACCCCTGCATTTCCTGCATGCTTGCAGTTCTAGTTAGGGGTCCAAGCCAACAGGTTGGATCCCTATTGTTTTTGTAAGGATTATTCCTATTATTAGGGGTCCAAGCCAACAGGTTGGATCCCTATTGTTTTTGTAAGGATTTTTATTATGGGTCCAAGCCAACAGGTTGGATCCCTATATTGTTTTTGTAAGGATTATTATTAGGGGTCCAAGCCAACAGGTTGGATCCCTATTGTTTTTGTAAGGATTGTTATTATTAGGGGTCCAAGCCAACAGGTTGGATCCCTATTGTTTTTGTAAGGATTTTTCTTCCTATTATTATTATACTTACCCCCCTAAAAGTGGTACCACAGCCCAAACCGTAAATGGTGCACACACGCCATTTACATGACTAGATCCCGATCTCTTCGGACTACGCAGACGACAAAATCCAGACACGCCGGTCACTAGGTGGCGCTATACCAAGGAATACGCGTTTGGGGCTATAACTCCCACACCGAACCTCCCACAGTCAAAAACTTGTACGCACATATTCACTGGAGTCTGCTGCATCTTTTGGCATAGGCCACGCCCATTTGCGGCTATAATTTTTTTTCCCACAGTCAAAAACTTGTACGCACATATTCACTGGAGTCTGCTGCATCTTTTGGCATAGGCCACGCCCATTTGCGTCTATAATTTTTTTTCGCAAAATCGCGAAAACCGCAAAACTGTTTTTTCCCTACCCCTCCCACATTTCTTGACCAATCGACACCAAACTTTGCACACGACATCGTAAGACGCACACGCAAAGAATGCATGGAACACTTTTTTGATCCGACCCTCGACGACGAAACGGTATCGTTTTTAATATTGGTGTATGAGCTAAATTAGACGTGGAAAATCAAAAATCCAAAGAAATCCAAAATTACACATCGGATCGAGTCCAAATTGTGCACACATGTTGGTGCTAACCTTAATGTCGTACGATAAAAGTTTCGGAACATTTCGCCATTAGGGGGCGCAATAAACGAGGAAATTGTATATCTTCTACAAAATTTCGCAGCGAAAACGCTACACTGACTTCTCGCTACTCCTACCACAGTCAAATCCTTTGTATCCACAGGTTCAGGGTAGCGTTTTGAACACATGCTTCGCGTTGTGCCGGCGAAACGCACACTTCTTGGACCCCTGCATAACTGCTTGCAGTTCTAGTTAGGGGTCCAAGCCAACAGGTTGGATCCCTATTGTTTTTGTAAGGATTATTATTATTATACTATACGCCTTAGAAGTGGTACCACAGCCCAAACCGTAAATGGTGCCGACACGGCAATTGCATGACTAGATCCAGGTCCGGGACCGCTACTCAGATAACCAAATCCAGACACGCCGGCCACTAGGTGGCGCTATACCAAGGACAGACGTGTTTGCGGCTATAACTCCCATACAGAACCTCCCAGAGTCCAAAAACTTGTACACACAGATGCACTGGAGTCTGCTGCATCTTTTGGCCTAGGCCACGCCCATTTGCGTCTAGGAATATTTTTCGCTAAATCGCAAAAACCGCAAAACTGTTTTTTCGCTACTCCTCCCACATTTCTTGACCAATTGACACAAAACTTTGCACACGGCATCTTCAGACGTACACGAAAATAAATCCTGCATTACTTTTTTGATCCGACCTTCGACGACGAAACGGTAGCGTTTTGAATATTGGTTTATTAGCTAAATTAAACGTGGAAAATCAAAAATCCCAAAAAATCCAAAATTACACATCGGATCGACTCCAAGTTTTACACACATGTTGGTGCTAACCTTAATGTCGTACGATAAAAAATTCGGAAAGTCTCGCCATTAGGGGGTCGTTCGATAAAAAATTCGGAAAATATCGCCATTAGGGGGCGCAATAAACGAGGAAATTGTACATCGTCTGCAAAATTTCGCCGCGAAAACGCTACACTGACTTCTCGCTACTCCTACCACAGTCAAATCCTTTGTATCCACAGGTTCAGGGTAGCGTTTTGAACACATGCTTCGCGTTGTGCCGGCGAAACGCACATTTCTTGTCGCGTTGTGCCGGCGAAATGCACACTTCTTGGACCCCTGCATAACTGCTTGCAGTTCTAGTTAGGGGTCCAAGCCAACAGGTTGGATCCCTATTGTTTTTGTAAGGATTATTATTATTCCGACATGCTAATCCTAAAAGTGTGCCCACAGCCCAAACCGTAAATGGTGCCGACACGCCAATTGCATGACTAGATCCAGGGCCCTGAGTTCTAAGCAGACGACCAAATCCAGACACGCCGGCCACTAGGTGGCGCTATACCAAGGAAAGAGGCGTTTGGGGCTATAACTCCCACACCGAACCTCCCAGAGTCAAAAACTTGTACACACATATTCACTGGAGTCTGCTGCATCTTTTGGCATAGGCCACGCCCATTTGCGTCTATAATTTTTTTTCGCAAACTCGCGAAAACCGCAAAACTGTTTTTTCCCTACTCCTCCCACATTTCTTGACCAATCGACACCAAACTTTGCACACGACATTTTCAGACGCACACGCAAAGAATGCATGAAACACTTTTTTGATGCGACCTTTGACGACGAAACGGTAGCGTTTTGAATATTGGTTTATTAGCTAAATTAGACGTGGAATATCAAAAATCCAAAGAAATCCAAAATTAGACATCGGATCGAGTCCAAATTTTACACACATGTTGGTGTTAACCTTAACGTCGTTCGATAAAAAATACGGAAAAATTCGCCATTAGGGGGCGCAATAAACGAGGAAATTGTATATCGTCTACAAAATTTCGCCGCGAAAACGCTACACTGACTTCTCGCTACTCCTACCACAGTCAAATCCTTTGTATCCACAGGTTCAGGGTAGCGTTTTGAACACATGCTTCGCGTTGTGCCGGCGAAACGCACATTTCTTGTCGCGTTGTGCCGGCGAAATGCACACTTCTTGGACCCCTGCATAACTGCTTGCAGTTCTAGTTAGGGGTCCAAGCCAACAGGTTGGATCCCTATTGTTTTTGTAAGGATTTTTCTTATTAGGGGTCCAAGCCAACAGGTTGGATCCCTATTGTTTTTGTAAGGATTATTCCTATTATTATTCTTACCTCCCTCAAAGTGTGACCACAGCCCAAACCGTAAATGGTGCCGACACGCGAATTGCATGACTAGATCCAGATCTCTTCGGACTACGCAGACGACAAAATCCAGACACGCCGGTCACTAGGTGGCGCTATAACAAGGGAAAACGCGTTTGGGGCTATAACTCCCACACCGAACCTACCACAGTCAAAAACTTGTTCCCACATATTCACTGGAGTCTGCTGCATCTTTTGGCATAGGCCACGCCCATTTGCGTCTAGAATTTTTTTTTGCAAAATCGCGAAAACCGTAAAACTGTTTTTTCGCTACTCCTCCCACATTTCTCGCCCGATCAACACCAAACTTTGCACACAACATCGTCAGACGGACACGCAAAGAATGCATTAAACACTTTTTTGATCCGTCCTTCGACGACGAAACGGTAGCGTTTTGAATATTGGTTTATTAGCTAAATTAGACGTGGAATATCAAAAATCCAAAGAAATCCAAAATTAGACATCGGATCGAGTCCACATTTTACACACATGTTTGTGCTAACCTTAATGTCGTTCGATAAAAATTTCGGAAAATTTCGCCATTAGGGGGCGCAATAAACGAGGAAATTGTATATCTTCTAATTGGCCAAAGGAATGTTCTTTAAACTCAAGGGAAACCATCAAGGGGCAAACCCGAGTCTATATAGAAAATATGGCCAAGAATTATTAATGTGGGCGGGAGTTATTTGGCAAAGGAAAATTGTCTTTGGAAAATTTCGCCACAGGGCGGCGCCAGAAAACGACGACATTGTCTATCTCCTATTTGGCCAATGTTCTGAAAACGCGTTTTAGGCTATAACTCCCACACCGAAGCTCCCACAGTCAAAACCTTTATATCCACATGTTGTTCACGGTAGCGTTTTGAATACTTGCTTCGTGTTGTGCCGGCGAAATGCACATTTCTTGTCGCGTTGTGCCGGCGAAATGCACACTTCTTGGACCCCTGCATAACTGCTTACAGTTCTAGTTAGGGGTCCAAGCCAACAGGTTGGATCCCTATTGTTTTTGTAAGGATAATTTTTATTTTTATTATTCCCCCCGTAAAAGTGGGCCCACAGCCCAAACCGTAAATGGTGCGGACATGCCAATAGCATGACTAGATTCAGGTCCGGCACCGCTACTCAGATAACAAAATCCAGACACGCCGGTCACTAGGTGGCGCTATACCAAGGAATACGCGTTTGGGGCTATAACTCCCACACCGAACCTCCCACAGTCAAAAACTTGTACCCACATATTCACTGGAGTCTGCTGCATCTTTTGGCATAGGCCACGCCCCTTTGCGTCTAGAATTTTTTTTCGCAAAATCGCGAAAACCGCAAAACTGTTTTTTCCCTACTCCTCCCACATTTCTTAACCAATCGACGCCAAACTTTGCACACGACATCTTCAGACGCACACGCAAAGAATGCATGAAACACTTTTTTGATGCGACCTTTGACGACGAAACTGTAGCGTTTTGAATATTGGTTTATGAGCTAAATTAGACGTGGACTATCACAAATCCAAAGAAATCCAAAATGAGACATCGGATCGAGTCCAAATTTTACACACATGTTGGTGATAACCTTAATGTTGTTCGATAAAAATTTCGGAAAATTTCGCCATTAGGGGGCGCAATAAACTACGAAATTGTATATCTTCTAATTGGCCAAAGGAATGTTCTTCAAACAATGAGGGGACCATCAAGGGGCAAACCCGAGTCTATATAAAAATTATGGTCAAGAATTATTAATGTGGGCGGGAGTTATTTGGAAAAGGAAAATTGTCTTTGGAAAATTTCGCCACAAGAGGGCGCAAAAAAACGACGAAATAATACATCTCCTAATTGGCCAATGGAATGTTCTGAGAACGCGTTTTGGGCTATAACTCCCACACCGAACCTCCCACAGTCAAAACCTTTATATCCACAGATTCACTGGAGTCAGCTGCATCTTTTGGCGTACGCCGTTTCTCAATTTCGAACACATGCTTCGCGTTGTGCCGGCGAAATGCACACTTCTTGGACCCCTGCATAACTGCTTGCAGTTCTAGTTATTAGGGGTCCAAGCCAACAGGTTGGATCCCTATTGTTTTTGTAAGGATTCTTTTTATTATTATTCCCCCCTAGAAGTGGGTCCACAGCCCAAACCGTAAATGGTGCCGACACGCCAATTGCATGACTAGATCCAGGTCCCTGAGTTCTAAGCAGACGACCAAATCCAGACACGCCGGCCACTAGGTGGCGCTATACCAAGGAAAGACGCGTTTGGGGCTATAACTCCCACACCGAACCTCCCACATTCAAAACCTTGTACACTCATATTCACTGGAGTCTGCTGCATCTTTTGGCATAGGCCACGCCCATTTGCGTCTACAATTTTTTTTCGCAAAATCGCGAAAACCGCAAAACTGTTTTTTCCCTACTCCTCCCACATTTCTTGACCAATCGACACAAAACTTTGCACACGACATCTTCAGACGCACACGCAAAGAATGCATGAAACACTTTTTTGATCCGTCCTTCGATAACGAAACGGTAGCGTTTTGAATATTGGTTTATGAGCTAAATTAGACGTGGAATATCAAAAATCCAAAGAAATCCAAAATTAGACATCGGATCGAGTCCACATTTTACAAACAAGTTGGTGCTAACCTTAATGTCGTTCGATAAAAATTTCGGAAAATTTCGCCATTAGGGGGCGCAATAAACGAGGAAATTGTATATCTTCTACAAAATTTCGCCGCGAAAACGCTAGACTGACTTCTCGCTACTCCTACCACAGTCAAATCCTTTGTATCCACAGGTTCAGGGTAGCGTTTTGAACACATGCTTCGCTTTGTGCCGGCGAAACGCACATTTCTTGTCGCGTTGTGCCGGCGAAATGCACACTTCTTGGACCCCTGCATAACTGCTTGCAGTTCTAGTTATTATTCTTACCTCCCTAAAAGTGTGCCCACAGCCCAAACCGTAAATGGTGACGACACGCCAATTGCATGACTAGATCCAGATCTCTTCGGACTACGCAGACGACAAAATCCAGACACGCCGGCCACTAGGTGGCGCTATACCAAGGGCAAACGCGTTTGGGGCTATAACTCCCACACCGAACCTCCCACAGTCAAAAACTTGTACGCACAGATTCACTGGAGTCTGATGCATCTTTTGGCATAGGCCACGCCCATTTGCGTCTATAATTTTTTTTCGCAAAATCGCGAAAACCGCAAAACTGTTTTTTCCCTACTCCGCCCACATTTCTTGACCAATCGACACCAAACTTTGCACACGACATCTTCAGACACACACGCAAAGAATGCATGAAACACTTTTTTGATCCGACCTTCGACGACGAAACGGTAGCGTTTTGAATATTGGTTTATTAGCTAAATTAGACGTGGAATAGCAAAAATCCAAAAAAATCCAAAATTAGACATCGGATCGAGTCCAAATTTTACAAACATGTTGGTGCTAACCTTAATGTCGTTCGATAAAAATTTCGGAAAATTTCGCCATTAGGGGGCGCAATAAACGAGGAAATTGTATATCTTCTAATTGGCCAAAGGAATGTTCTTCAAACTCAAGGGAAACCATCAAGGGGCAAACCCGAGTCTATATAGAAAATATGGCCAAGAATTATTAATGTGGGCGGGAGTTATTTGGCAAAGGAAAATTGTCCTTGGAAAATTTCGCCACAGGGCGGCGCCAAAAAACGACGACATTGTCCATCTCCTATTTGGCCAATGTTCTGAAAACGCGTTTTAGGCTATAACTCCCACACCGAAGCTCCCACAGTCAAAACCTTTATATCCACAGGTTCAGGGTAGCATTTTGAACACATGCTTCGCGTTGTGCCGGCGAAACGCACATTTCTTGTCGCGTTGTGCCGGCGAAATGCACACTTCTTGGACCCCTGCATAACTGCTTGCAGTTCTAGTTATTATACTTCCCGCGGTGAAAGTGGAACTACAGCCCAAACCGTAAATGGTGCACACGCGCCAATTGCATGACTAGATCCAGAATCGGCACCGCTACTCAGATAACAAAATCCAGACACGCCGGCCACTAGGTGGCGCTATACCAAGGAATACGCGTTTGCGGCTATAACTCCCACACCGAACCTCCCACAGTCCAAAAACTTGTACACACAGATGCACTGGAGTCTGCTGCATCTTTTGGCCTAGGCCACGCCCATTTGCGTCTGGAAATATTTTTCGCTAAATCGCGAAAACCGCAAAATTGCCTTTTCCCTACTCCTCCCACATTTCTCGACCAATCAACACCAAACTTTGCACACGACATCTTCAGACGCACACGCAAAGAATGCATTGAACACTTTTTTGATGCGACCTTTGACGACGAAACGGTAGCGTTTTGAATATTGGTTTATTAGCTAAATTAGACGTCAAAAATCCAAAATCCAAATCCAAATCCAAAATTAGGCATCGGCTCGAGTCCAAATTTTACACACATGTTGGTGCTAACCATAATGACGTCAGATAAAAATTTGGGAAAATTTCGCCATTAGGGGGCGCAATAAACGAGGTAATTGTATATCTTCTAATTGGCCAAAGGAATGTTCTTCAAACTATGAGGGAACCATCAAGGGGCAAATCCGAGACTATATAAAAATTATGGTCAAGAATTATTAATGTGGGCGGGAGTTATTTGGAAAAGGAAAATTGTCTTTGGAAAATTTCGCCACAAGAGGGCGAAAAAAAACGACGAAATAATACATCTCCTAATTGGCCAATGGAATGTTCTGAAAACGCGTTTTGGGCTATAACTCCCACACCGAACCTCCCACAGTCAAAACCTTTATATCCACAGATTCACTGGAGTCAGCTGCATCTTTTGGCACACGCCGTTTCTCAATTTCGAACACATGCTTCGCGTTGTGCCGGCGAAATGCACACTTCTTGGACCCCTGCATTTCCTGCATGCTTGCAGTTCTAGTTAGGGGTCCAAGCCAACAGGTTGGATCCCTATTGTTTTTGTAAGGATTATTCCTATTATTAGGGGTCCAAGCCAACAGGTTGGATCCCTATTGTTTTTGTAAGGATTTTTATTATGGGTCCAAGCCAACAGGTTGGATCCCTATATTGTTTTTGTAAGGATTATTATTAGGGGTCCAAGCCAACAGGTTGGATCCCTATTGTTTTTGTAAGGATTGTTATTATTAGGGGTCCAAGCCAACAGGTTGGATCCCTATTGTTTTTGTAAGGATTTTTCTTCCTATTATTATTATACTTACCCCCCTAAAAGTGGTACCACAGCCCAAACCGTAAATGGTGCACACACGCCATTTACATGACTAGATCCCGATCTCTTCGGACTACGCAGACGACAAAATCCAGACACGCCGGTCACTAGGTGGCGCTATACCAAGGAATACGCGTTTGGGGCTATAACTCCCACACCGAACCTCCCACAGTCAAAAACTTGTACGCACATATTCACTGGAGTCTGCTGCATCTTTTGGCATAGGCCACGCCCATTTGCGGCTATAATTTTTTTTCCCACAGTCAAAAACTTGTACGCACATATTCACTGGAGTCTGCTGCATCTTTTGGCATAGGCCACGCCCATTTGCGTCTATAATTTTTTTTCGCAAAATCGCGAAAACCGCAAAACTGTTTTTTCCCTACCCCTCCCACATTTCTTGACCAATCGACACCAAACTTTGCACACGACATCGTAAGACGCACACGCAAAGAATGCATGGAACACTTTTTTGATCCGACCCTCGACGACGAAACGGTATCGTTTTTAATATTGGTGTATGAGCTAAATTAGACGTGGAAAATCAAAAATCCAAAGAAATCCAAAATTACACATCGGATCGAGTCCAAATTGTGCACACATGTTGGTGCTAACCTTAATGTCGTACGATAAAAGTTTCGGAACATTTCGCCATTAGGGGGCGCAATAAACGAGGAAATTGTATATCTTCTACAAAATTTCGCAGCGAAAACGCTACACTGACTTCTCGCTACTCCTACCACAGTCAAATCCTTTGTATCCACAGGTTCAGGGTAGCGTTTTGAACACATGCTTCGCGTTGTGCCGGCGAAACGCACACTTCTTGGACCCCTGCATAACTGCTTGCAGTTCTAGTTCTTATACTTCCTACCAAGAAAGTGGTACTACAGCCCAAACCGTAAATGGTGCACACACGCCAATTACATCACTAGATCCAGGTACGTGAAGACTATGCAGACGACCAAATCCAGACATGCCGGCCACTAGGTGGCGCTATACCAGGGAATACGCGTTTGGGGCTATAACTCCCACACCGAACGTCCCAGAGTCCAAAAACTTGTACACACAGATGCACTGGAGTCTGCTGCATCTTTTGGCATAGGCCACACCCATTTGCGTCTAGAATTTTTTTTCGCAAAATCGCGAAAACCGCAAAACTGTTTTTTCGCTACTCCTCCAGCATTTCTCGACCAATCAACACCAAACTTTGCTCACGGCATCTTCAGACGCACACGCAAAGAAACCCTCAGACAGTTTTTTGATCCGACTTTCGACGATGAAACGGTAGCGTTTTGAATGTTGGTTTATTAGCTAAATTTGACGTGGAAAATCAAAAATCCAAAAAAAAACAAAATTAGACATCGGATCGAGTCCTCATTTTACACACATGTCGGGGCTAGCCTTAATGTCGTTCGATAAAAAATTCGGAAAATTTCGCCATTAGGGGGCGCAATAAACGAGGAAATTGTATATCTTCTAAAAAATTTCGCCGCAAAAACGCTACACTGACTTCTCGCTACTCCTACCACAGTCAAATCCTTTGTATCCACAGGTTCAGGGTAGCGTTTTGAACACATGCTTCGCGTTGTGCCGGCGAAACGCACATTTCTTGTCGCGTTGTGCCGGCGAAATGCACACTTCTTGGACCCCTGCATAACTGCTTGCAGTTCTAGTTAGGGGTCCAAGCCAACAGGTTGGATCCCTATTGTTTTTGTAAGGATTTTTCCTATTATTATACTTACCTCCCTGAAACTGTGCCCACAGCCCAAACCGTAAATGGTGCCGACACGCCAATTGCATGACTAGATCCAGGTCTCTTCGGACTATGCAGACGACAAAATCCAGACACACCGGTCACTAGGTGGCGCTATACCAAGGAATACGCGTTTGGGGCTATAACTCCCACACTGAACCTCCCACAGTCAAAAACTTGTACCCACATATTCACTGGAGTCTGCTGCATCTTTTGGCATAGGCCACGCCCATTTGCGTCAATAATTTTTTTTCGCAAAATCGCGAAAACCGCAAAACTGTTTTTTCGCTACTCCTCCCACATTTCTTGACCAATCAACACCAAACTTTGCACACGACATCTTCAGACGCACACGCAAAGGAATCGTAAGACAGTTTTTTGATCCGACCTTCGACGACGAAACGGTAGCGTTTTGAATATTGGTTTATGAGCTAAATTAGACGTGGAAAATCAAAAATCCAAAGAAATCCAAAATTAGACATCGGAACGAGTCCAAATTTTACACACATTTTGGTGCTAACCTATCTGTCGTTCGATAAAAATTCCGGAATTTTTCACCATTAGGGGGCGCAATAAACGAGGAAATTGTATATGTTCAAATTGGCCCAAGGAATGTTCTTCAAACTCTAAGGAAACCATCAAGGGGCAAACCCGAGTCTATATAAAAAATATGGCCAAGAATTATTAATGTGGGCGGGAGTTATTTGGCAAAGGAAAATTGTCTTTGGAAAATCTCGCCACAAGGGGGCGCAAATAAACGACAAAATAATATATCTCCTAACTGGCCAATGGAATGTTCTGAAAACGCGTTTTGGGCTATAACTCCCACACCGAAGCTCCCACAGTCAAAAACGTTATATGCACAGATTCACTGGAGTCAGTGGCATATTTTGGCATAGGCCACGCCAATTGGTTTTGAACACATGCTTCGCGTTGTGCCGGCGAAATGCACATTTCTTGGACCCCTGCATAACTGCTTGCAGTTCTAGTTAGGGGTCCAAGCCAACAGGTTGGATCCCTATTGTTTTTGTAAGGATTCTTTTTATTATTATTCCCCCCTAGAAGTGGGTCCACAGCCCAAACCGTAAATGGTGCCGACACGCCAATTGCATGACTAGATCCAGGTCCCTGAGTTCTAAGCAGACGACCAAATCCAGACACGCCGGCCACTAGGTGGCGCTATACCAAGGAAAGACGCGTTTGGGGCTATAACTCCCACACCGAACCTCCCACATTCAAAACCTTGTACACTCATATTCACTGGAGTCTGCTGCATCTTTTGGCATAGGCCACGCCCATTTGCGTCTACAATTTTTTTTCGCAAAATCGCGAAAACCGCAAAACTGTTTTTTCCCTACTCCTCCCACATTTCTTGACCAATCGACACAAAACTTTGCACACGACATCTTCAGACGCACACGCAAAGAATGCATGAAACACTTTTTTGATCCGTCCTTCGATAACGAAACGGTAGCGTTTTGAATATTGGTTTATGAGCTAAATTAGACGTGGAATATCAAAAATCCAAAGAAATCCAAAATTAGACATCGGATCGAGTCCACATTTTACAAACAAGTTGGTGCTAACCTTAATGTCGTTCGATAAAAATTTCGGAAAATTTCGCCATTAGGGGGCGCAATAAACGAGGAAATTGTATATCTTCTACAAAATTTCGCCGCGAAAACGCTAGACTGACTTCTCGCTACTCCTACCACAGTCAAATCCTTTGTATCCACAGGTTCAGGGTAGCGTTTTGAACACATGCTTCGCTTTGTGCCGGCGAAACGCACATTTCTTGTCGCGTTGTGCCGGCGAAATGCACACTTCTTGGACCCCTGCATAACTGCTTGCAGTTCTAGTTATTATTCTTACCTCCCTAAAAGTGTGCCCACAGCCCAAACCGTAAATGGTGACGACACGCCAATTGCATGACTAGATCCAGATCTCTTCGGACTACGCAGACGACAAAATCCAGACACGCCGGCCACTAGGTGGCGCTATACCAAGGGCAAACGCGTTTGGGGCTATAACTCCCACACCGAACCTCCCACAGTCAAAAACTTGTACGCACAGATTCACTGGAGTCTGATGCATCTTTTGGCATAGGCCACGCCCATTTGCGTCTATAATTTTTTTTCGCAAAATCGCGAAAACCGCAAAACTGTTTTTTCCCTACTCCGCCCACATTTCTTGACCAATCGACACCAAACTTTGCACACGACATCTTCAGACACACACGCAAAGAATGCATGAAACACTTTTTTGATCCGACCTTCGACGACGAAACGGTAGCGTTTTGAATATTGGTTTATTAGCTAAATTAGACGTGGAATAGCAAAAATCCAAAAAAATCCAAAATTAGACATCGGATCGAGTCCAAATTTTACAAACATGTTGGTGCTAACCTTAATGTCGTTCGATAAAAATTTCGGAAAATTTCGCCATTAGGGGGCGCAATAAACGAGGAAATTGTATATCTTCTAATTGGCCAAAGGAATGTTCTTCAAACTCAAGGGAAACCATCAAGGGGCAAACCCGAGTCTATATAGAAAATATGGCCAAGAATTATTAATGTGGGCGGGAGTTATTTGGCAAAGGAAAATTGTCCTTGGAAAATTTCGCCACAGGGCGGCGCCAAAAAACGACGACATTGTCCATCTCCTATTTGGCCAATGTTCTGAAAACGCGTTTTAGGCTATAACTCCCACACCGAAGCTCCCACAGTCAAAACCTTTATATCCACAGGTTCAGGGTAGCATTTTGAACACATGCTTCGCGTTGTGCCGGCGAAACGCACATTTCTTGTCGCGTTGTGCCGGCGAAATGCACACTTCTTGGACCCCTGCATAACTGCTTGCAGTTCTAGTTAGGGGTCCAAGCCAACAGGTTGGATCCCTATTGTTTTTGTAAGGATTATTATTGTTATACTTACCTCACTAGAAGTGGTACCACAGCCCAAACCGTAAATGGTGCCGACACGCCAATTGCATGACTAGATCCAGATCTCTTCGGACAATGCAGACGACCAAATCCAGACCCGCCGGCCCCTAGGTGGCGCTATACCAAGGAATACGCGTTTGGGGCTATAACTCCCACACCGAACCTCCCACATTCAAAACCTTGTACACACAGATTCACTGGAGTCTGCTGCATCTTTTGGCATAGGCCACGCCCATTTGCGTCTAGAATTTTTTTTCGCAAAATCGCGAAAACCGCAAAACTGTTTTTTCGCTACTCCTCCCACATTTCTCGACCAATCAACACCAAACTTTGCACACGGCATCTTCAGACGCACACGCAAAGAAACCCTCCGACAGTTTTTTGATCCGACTTTCGACGTCGAAACGGTAGCGTTTTGAACATTGGTTTATTAGCTACGTTTTACGTCGAAACGCAAAAATTCAAAAAATACCAAAATTAGACATCGGATCAAGCCCACATTTTAGACACATGTCGGTGTTACCCTTAATGGCGTTCAATAAAAATAACGGAATTTTTCGCCATTAGGGGGCGCTATAAACGAGGAAATTGTATATCTTCTAATTGGCCCAAGGAATGTTCTTCAGACTATAAGGGAACCATCAAGGGGCAAACCCGAGTCTATATAGAAGATATGGCCAAGAATTATTAATGTGGGCGGGAGTTATTTGGCAAAGGAAAATTGTCTTTGGAAAATGTCGCCACATGTCGTACGATAAAAAATTCGGAAAATTTCGCCATTAGGGGGCGCCATAAACAAGGAAATTGTATATCTTCTACAAAATTTACCCGCGAAAACGCTACACTGACTTCTCGCTACTCCTACCGCAGTCAAATCCTTTGTATCCACAGGTTCAGGGTAGCGTTTTGAACACATGCTTTGCGTTGTGCCGGCGAAACGCACATTACTTGTCGCGTTGTGCCGGCGAAATGCACACTTCTTGGACCCCTGCATAACTGCTTGCAGTTCTAGTTAGGGGTCCAAGCCAACAGGTTGGATCCCTATTGTTTTTGTAAGGATTTTTTTTCCTATTATTATTATTTTTCCCCCCTAGAAGTGGGTCCACAGCCCAAACCGTAAATGGTGCCGACACGCCAATTGCATGACTAGATCCAGGTCCCTGAGTTCTAGGCAGACGACAAAATCCAGACACGCCGGCCACTAGGTGGCGCTATACCAACGAAAGACGCGTTTGGGGCTATAACTCCCACACCGAACCTCCCACAGTCAAAAACTTGTACGCACATATTCACTGGAGTCTGCTGCATCTTTTGGCATAGGCCACGCCCATTTGCGTCTATAATTTTTTTCGCAAAATCGCGAAAAACGCAAAACTGTTTTTTCCCTACTCCTCCCACATTTCTTGACCAATCGACACCAAACTTTGCACACGACATCTTCAGACGCACACGCAAAGAATGCATGAAACACTTTTTTGATCCGACCTTCGACGACGAAACGGTAGCGTTTTGAATATTGGTTTATGAGCTAAATTAGACGTGGAAAATCAAAAATGCAAAGAAATCCAAAATTAGACATCGGAACGAGTCCAAATTGTACACACATGTTGGTGCTAACCTTAATGTCGTACGATAAAAAATTCGGAAAATTTCGCCATTAGGGGGCGCCATAAACAAGGAAATTGTATATCTTCTACAAAATTTACCCGCGAAAACGCTACACTGACTTCTCGCTACTCCTACCGCAGTCAAATCCTTTGTATCCACAGGTTCAGGGTAGCGTTTTGAACACATGCTTTGCGTTGTGCCGGCGAAACGCACATTACTTGTCGCGTTGTGCCGGCGAAATGCACACTTCTTGGACCCCTGCATAACTGCTTGCAGTTCTAGTTAGGGGTCCAAGCCAACAGGTTGGATCCCTATTGTTTTTGTAAGGATTTTTTTTATTATTATTTTTAGGGGTCCAAGCCAACAGGTTGGATCACTATTGTTTTTGTAGTGTTTATTATTATTATTATACTTACCTCCCTGAAACTGTGCCCACAGCCCAAACCGTAAATGGTGCCGACACGCCAACTGCATGACTAGATCCAGATCCGTGGGGACTACGCAGACGACAAAATCCAGACATGCCGGCCACTAGGTGGCGCTATACCAAGGAATACGCGTTTGGGGCTATAACTCCCACACCGAACCTCCCACAGTCAAAAACTTGTACGCACATATGCACTGGAGTCTGCTGCATCTTTTGGCATAGGCCACGCCCATTTGCGTCAATAATTTTTTTTCGCAAAATCGCAAAAAACGCAAAACTGTTTTTTCCCTACTCCTCCCACATTTCTTGATCAATCGACACCAAACTGTGCACACGGCATCTTCAGACGCACACGCAAAGAATGCTTGAACACTTTTTTGATCCGACCCTCGACGACGAAACGGTAGCGTTTTGAACATTGGTTTATTAGCTACGTTTTACGCCGAAACGCAAAAATTCAAAAAATACCAAAATTAGACATCGGATCAAGCCCAAATTTTAGACGCATGTCGGTGTTACCCTTAATGGCGTTCAATAAAAAAAACGGAATTTTTCGCCATTAGGGGGCGCAATAAACGAGGAAATTGTATATCTTCTAATTGGCCAAAGGAATGTTCTTCAAACTATAAGGGAACCATCAAGGGGCAAACCCGAGTCTATATAGAAAATATGGCCAAGAATTATTAATTGGGGCGGGAGTTATTTGGCAAAGGAAAATTGTCTTTGGAAAATGTCGCCACAGGGCGGCGCCAAAAAACGACGACATTGTCTATCTCCTATTTGGCCAATGGAATGTTCTGAAAACGAGTTTTAGGCTATAACTCCCACACCGAAGTTCCCACAGTCAAAACCTTTATATCCACAGGTTCAGGGTAGCGATTTGAATACTTGCTTCGCGTTCTGCCGGCGAAACCCACATTTCTTGTCGCGTTGTGCCGGCGAAATGCACACTTCTTGGACCCCTGCATAACTGCTTGCAGTTCTAGTTATTATACTTACCTCCCTAAAAGTGTGCCCACAGCCCAAACCGTAAATGGTGCCGACACGCCAATTGCATGACTAGATCAAGATCCGTGGGGACTACGCAGACGACAAAATCCAGACATGCCGGCCACTAGGTGGCGCTATACCAAGGAATACGCGTTTGGGGCTATAACTCCCACACCGAACCTCCCACATTCAAAACCTTGTACGCACAGATTCACTGGAGTCTGCTGCATCTTTTGGCATAGGCCACGCCCATTTGCGTCCAGAATTTTTTTTCGCAAAATCGCGAAAACCGCAAAACTGTTTTTTCGCTACTCCTCCCACATTTCTCGACAAATCAACACCAAACTTTGCACACGGCATCTTCAGACGCACACGCAAAGAAACCCTCAGACAGTTTTTTGATCCGACTTTCGACGACGAAACGGTAGCGTTTTGAATATTGGTTTATTAGCTAAATTTGACGTGGAAAATCAAAAATCCAAAAAAAAACAAAATTAGACATCGGATCGAGTCCACATTTTACACACATGTCGGGTCTAGCCTTAATGCCGTTCGATAAAAAAATCGGAAAATTTCGCCAAAATTTCGCCATTAGGGGGCGCAATAAACGAGGAAATTGTATACCTTCTACAAAATTTCGCCGCGAAAACGGTACACTGACTTCTCGCTACTCCTACCACAGTCAAATCCTTTGTATCCACAGGTTCAGGGTAGCGTTTTGAACACATGCTTCGCGTTGTGCCGGCGAAATGCACATTTCTTGTCGCGTTGTGCCGGCGAAATGCACACTTCTTGGACCCCTGCATAACTGCTTGCAGTTCTAGTTAGGGGTCCAAGCCAACAGGTTGGATCCCTATTGTTTTTGTAAGGATAATTAGGGGTCCAAGCCAACAGTTTGGATCCCTATTGTTTTTGTAAGGATTTTTCCTGTTATTATTAGGGGTCCAAGCCAACAGGTTGGATCCCTATTGTTTTTGTAAGGATTTTTTTTATTATTTTTCCCCCCTAGAAGTGGTACTACAGCCCAAACCGTAAATGGTGCACACACGCCAATTGCATGACTAGATCCAGGTCCGTGAACACTACGCAGATAACAAAATCCAGACACGCCGGTCCCTAGGTGGCGCTATACCAAGGAATACGCGTTTGGGGCTATAACTCCCACACCGAACCTCCCAGAGTCCAAAAACTTGTACACACAGATGCACTGGAGTCTGCTGCATCTTTTGGCCTAGGCCACGCCCATTTGCGTCTAGAATTTTTTTTCGCAAAATCGCGAAAACCGCAAAACTGTTTTTTCGCTACTCCTCCCACATTTCTAGACCAATTGACACCAAACTTTGCACACGGCATCTTCAGACGCACACGCAAAGAAATGGTAGACAGTTTTTTGATCCAACCTTCGACGACGAAACGTTAGAGTTTTGAATATTTGTTTATTAGCTAAATTAGACGTGGAAAATTAAAAATCCCAAAAAATCCAAAATTCGACATCGGATCGAGTCCAAATTCTACACACATGTTGGTGCTAACCTTAATGACGTTCGATAAAAATTTCGGAATATTTCGCCATTAGGGGGCGCAATAAACGAGGAAATTGTATATCTTCTAATTGGCCAAAGGAATGTTCTTCAAACTATAAGGGAACCATCAAGGGGCAAACCCGAGTCTATATAGAAAATATGGCCAAGAATTATTAATTGGGGCGGGAGTTATTTGGCAAAGGAAAATTGTCTTTGGAAAATGTCGCCACAGGGCGGCGCCAAAAAACGACGACATTGTCTATCTCCTATTTGGCCAATGGAATGTTCTGAAAACGAGTTTTAGGCTATAACTCCCACACCGAAGCTCCCACAGTCAAAACCTTTATATCCACAGGTTCAGGGTAGCGATTTGAATACTTGCTTCGCGTTCTGCCGGCGAAACCCACATTTCTTGTCGCGTTGTGCCGGCGAAATGCACACTTCTTGGACCCCTGCATAACTGCTTGCAGTTCTAGTTATTATTATTCCCCCCTAGAAAGTGGGTCCACAGCCCAAACCGTAAATGGTGCCGACACGCCAATTGCATGACTAGATCCAGGTCCGGCACCGCTACTCAGATAACCAAATCCAGACACGCCGGCCACTAGGTGGCGCTATACCAAGGACAGACGCGTTTGGGGCTATAACTCCCACACCGAACCTCCCAGAGTCCAAAAACTTGTACACACAGATGCACTGGAGTCTGCTGCATCTTTTGGCCCAGGCCACGCCCATTTGCGTCTGGGAATATTTTTCGCTAAATCGCGAAAACCGCAAAAATGTTTTTTCGCTACTCCTCCCACATTTCTCGACCAATTGACACAAAACTTTGCACACGGCATCTTCAGACCTACACGAAAATAATTCCTGCATTACTTTTTTGATCCGTCCTTCGATAACGAAACGGTAGCGTTTTGAATATTGGTTTATTAGCTAAATTAGACGTGGAATTTCAAAAATTCAAAGAAATCCAAAATTAGACATCGGATCGAGTCCACATTTTACACACATGTTGGTGCTAACCTTATTGTCGTTCGATAAAAATTTCGGAAAATTTCGCCATTAGGGGGCGCAATAAACGAGGAAATTGTATATCTTCTACAAAATTTTGCTGCGAAAACGCTACACTGACTTCTCGCTACTCCTACCACAGTCAAATCCTTTGTATCCACAGGTTCAGGGTAGCGTTTTGAACACATGCTTCGCGTTGTGCCGGCGAAACGCACATTTCTTGTCGCGTTGTGCCGGCGAAATGCACACTTCTTGGACCCCTGCATAACTGCTTGCAGTTCTAGTTAGGGGTCCAAGCCAACAGGTTGGATCCCTATTGTTTTTGTAAGGATTTTTATTAGGGGTCCAAGCCAACAGGTTGGATCCCTATTGTTTTTGTAAGGATTTTTAGGGGTCCAAGCCAACAGGTTGGATCCCTATTGTTTTTGTAAGGATTTTTCCTATTATTATACTTACCTCCCTGAAACTGTGCCCACAGCCCAAACCGTAAATGGTGCCGACACGCCAATTGCATGACTAGATCCAGGTCTCTTCGGACTATGCAGACGACAAAATCCAGACACGCCGGTCACTAGGTGGCGCTATACCAAGGAATACGCGTTTGGGGCTATAACTCCCACACTGAACCTCCCACAGTCAAAAACTTGTACCCACATATTCACTGGAGTCTGCTGCATCTTTTGGCATAGGCCACGCCCATTTGCGTCTATAATTTTTTTTCGCAAAATCGCGAAAACCGCAAAACTAATCGACACCAAACTTTGCACACGACATCTTCAGACGAACACGCAAAGGAATCGTAAGACAGTTTTTTGATCCGACCTTCGACGACGAAACGGTAGCGTTTTGAATATTGGTTTATGAGCTAAATTAGACATGGAAAATCAAAAATCCAAAGAAATCCAAAATTAGACATCGGAACGAGTCCAAATTTTACACACATTTTGGTGCTAACCTATCTGTCGTTCGATAAAAATTCCGGAATTTTTCGCCATTAGGGGGCGCAATAAACGAGGAAATTGTATATGTTCTAATTGGCCCAAGGAATGTTCTTCAAACTATAAGGAAACCATCAAGGGGCAAACCCGAGTCTATATAAAAAATATGGCCAAGAATTATTAATGTGGGCGGGAGTTATTTGGCAAAGGAAAATTGTCTTTGGAAAATCTCGCCACAAGGGGGCGCAAATAAACGACGAAATAATATATCTCCTAACTGGCCAATGGAATGTTCTGAAAACGCGTTTTGGGCTATAACTCCCACACCGAAGCTCCCACAGTCAAAAACGTTATATGCACAGATTCACTGGAGTCAGTGGCATATTTTGGTATAGGCCACGCCAATTGGTTTTGAACACATGCTTCGCGTTGTGCCGGCGAAATGCACATTTCTTGTTATTAGGGGTCCAAGCCAACAGGTTGGATCCCTATTGTTTTTGTAAGGATTATTCCTATTATTATCCTTACCTCCCTCAAAGTGTGACCACAGCCCAAACCGTAAATGGTGCCGACATGCGAATTGCATGACTAGATCCAGATCTCTTCGGACTACGCAGACGACAAAATCCAGACACGCCGGTCACTAGGTGGCGCTATAACAAGGGAAAACGCGTTTGGAGCTATAACTCCCACACCGAACCTACCACAGTCAAAAACTTGTTCCCACATATTCACTGGAGTCTGCTGCATCTTTTGGCATAGGCCACGCCCATTTGCGCCTAGAATTTTTTTTCGCAAAATCGCGAAAACCGTAAAACTGTTTTTTCGCTACTCCTCCCACATTTCTCGCCCGATCAACACCAAACTTTGCACACAACATCGTCAGACGCACACGCAAAGAATGCATGAAACACTTTTTTGATCCGTCCTTCGACGACGAAACGGTAGCGTTTTGAATATTGGTTTATTAGCTAAATTAGACGTGGAATATCAAAAATCCAAAGAAATCCAAAATTAGACATCGGATCGAGTCCACATTTTACACACATGTTGGTGCTAACCTTAATGTCGTTCGATAGAAATTTCGGAAAATTTCGCCATTAGGGGGCGCAATAAACGAGGAAATTGTATATCTTCTAATTGGCCAAAGGAATGTTCTTCAAACTCAAGGGAAACCATCAAGGGGCAAACCCGAGTCTATATAGAAAATATGGCCAAGAATTATTAATATGGGCGGGAGTTATTTGGCAAAGGAAAATTGTCTTTGGAAAATGTCGCCACAGGGCGGCGCCAAAAAACGACGACATTGTCTATCTCCTATTTGGCCAATGTTCTGAAAACGCGTTTTAGGCTATAACTCCCACACCGAAGCTCCCACAGTCAAAACCTTTATATCCACATGTTGTTCACGGTAGCGTTTTGAATACTTGCTTCGTGTTGTGCCGGCGAAACACACATTTCTTGTCGCGTTGTGCCGGCGAAATGCACACTTCTTGTTATACTTACCCCCCTAAAAGTGGTACCACAGCCCAAACCGTAAATGGTGCCCACACGCCGATTACATGACTAGATCCAGATCTCTTCGGACTACGCAGACGACAAAATCCAGACACGCCGGTCCCTAGGTGGCGCTATACCAAGGAATACGCGTTTGGGGCTATAACTCCCACATCGAACCTCCCACAGTCCAAAAACTTGTACACACAGATGCACTGGAGTCTGCTGCATCTTTTGGCATAGGCCACGCCCATTTGCGTCTAGAATTTTTTTTCGCAAAATCGCGAAAACCGCAAAACTGTTTTTTCGCTACTCCTCCCACATTTCTCGACCAATTGACACAAAACTTTGCACACGGCATCTTCAGACCTACACGAAAATAATTGCTGAATTTATTTTTTGATCCGACCTTCGACGACGAAACGGTATCGTTTTTAATATTTGTTTATTAGCTAAATTAGACGTGAAAAATCCAAAATCCAAAAAAATCCAAAATTACACATCGGATCGAGTCCAAATTTAACACACATGTTAGCGCCACCCTTAACGACGTTCGAATAAAAATTCGGAAAATTACGCCCTAAGGGGGCGCTATAAACGAGGAAATTGTATATCTTCTAATTGGCCAAAGGAATGTTCTTCAAACTCAAGGGAAACCATCAAGGGGCAAACCCGAGTCTATATAGAAAATATGGCCAAGAATTATTAATATGGGCGGGAGTTATTTGGCAAAGGAAAATTGTCTTTGGAAAATTTCGCCACAGGGCGGCGCCAAAAAACGACGACATTGTCTATCTCCTATTTGGCCAATGGAATGTTCTGAAAACGCGTTTTAGGCTATAACTCCCACACCGAAGCTCCCACAGTCAAAACCTTTATATCCACATGTTGTTCACGGTAGCGTTTTGAATACTTGCTTCGCGTTGTGGTGGCGAAATGCACATTTCTTGTCGCGTTGTGCCGGCGAAATGCACACTTCTTGTTAGGGGTCCAAGCCAACAGGTTGGATCCCTATTGTTTTTGTAAGGATTTTTCCTATTATTAGGGGTCCAAGCCAACAGGTTGGATCCCTATTGTTTTTGTAAGGATTTTTTTTATTATTAGGGGTCCAAGCCAACAGGTTGGATTAGGGGTCCAAGCCAACAGGTTGGATCCCTATTGTTTTTGTAAGGATTTTTATTATTATTATACTTCCCGCGCTAAAAGTGGGCCCACAGCCCAAACCGTAAATGGTGCCGACACGCCAATTGCATGACTAGATCCAGGTCCGGCACCGCTACTCAGATAACAAAATCCAGACACGCCGGCCACTAGGTGGCGCTATACCAAGGAAAGACGCGTTTGGGGCTATAACTCCCACACCGAACCTCCCACATTCAAAACCTTGTACACACATATTCACTGGAGTCTGCTGCATCTTTTGGCATAGGCCACGCCCATTTGCGTCTAGAATTTTTTTTCGCAAAATCGCGAAAACCGCAAAACTGTTTTTTCGCTACTCCTCCCACATTTCTCGACCAATCAACACCAAACTTTGCACACGACATCTTCAGACGCACACGCAAAGAATGCACGAAACACTCTTTTGATGCGACCTTTGACGACGAAACGGTAGCGTTTTGAATATTGGTATATTAGCTAAATTAGACGTGGAATATCAAAAATCCAAAGAAATCCAAAATTAGACATCGGATCGAGTCCAAATTTTACACACATGTTGGTGCTAACCTTAATGTCGTTCGATAAAAATTTCGGAAAAGTTCGCCATTAGGGGGCGCAATAAACGAGGAAATTGTATATCTTCTAATTGGCTGAAGGAATGTTCTTCAAACTCAAGGGAAACCATCAAGGGGCAAACCCGAGTCTATATAGAAAATATGGCCAAGAATTATTAATGTGGGCGGGAGTTATTTGGCAAAGGAAAATTGTCTTTGGAAGATTTCGCCACAGGGCGGCGCCAGAAAACTACGACATTGTCTATCTCCTATTTGGCCAATGTTCTGAAAACGCGTTTTAGGCTATAACTCCCACACCGAAGCTCCCACAGTCAAAACCTTTATATCCACATGTTGTTCACGGTAGCGTTTTGAATACTTGCTTCGCGTTGTGCCGGCGAAACGCACATTTCTTGTCGCGTTGTGCCGGCGAAATGCACACTTCTTGGACCCCTGCATAACTGCTTGCAGTTCTAGTTATTATTATTCCCCCCTAGAAGTGGGCCCACAGCCCAAACCGTAAATGGTGACGACACGCCAATTGCATGACTAGATCCAGGTCCCTGAGTTCTAGGCAGACGACAAAATCCAGGCACGCCGGCCACTAGGTGGCGCTATACCAAGGAATACGCGTTTGGGGCTATAACTCCCACACCGAACCTCCCACATTCAAAACCTTGCACACACAGATTCACTGGAGTCTGATGCATCTTTTGGCATAGGCCACGCCCATTTGCGTCTAAATTTTTTTTTCGCAAAATCGCGAAAACCGCAAAAATGTTTTTTCCCTACTCCTCCCACATTTCTTGACCAATCGACACCAAACTTTGCACACGACATCTTCAGACGCACACGCAAAGGTATCGTGAGACAGTTTTTTGATCCGACCTTCGACGACGAAACGGTAGAATTTTGAATATTGGTTTATGAGCTAAATTAGACGTGGAAAATCAAAAATCTAAAGAAATCCGAAATTAAATATCGGAACGAGTCCAAATTGTACACACATGTTAGTGCTAACCTTAATGTCGTACGATAAAAAATTCGGAAAATTTCGCCATTAGGGGGCGCAATAAACGAGGAAATTGTATATCTTCTAATTGGCCAAAGGAATGTTCTTCAAACTCAAGGGAAACCACCAAGGGGCAAACCCGAGTCTATATAGAAAATATGGCCAAGAATTATTAATGTGGGCGGGAGTTATTTGGCAAAGGAAAATTGTCTTTGGAAAATTTCGCCACAGGGCTGCGCCAAAAAACGACGACATTGTCTATCTCCTATTTGGCCAATGTTCTGAAAAAGCGTTTTAGGCTATAACTCCCACACCGAAGCTCCCACAGTCAAAACCTTTATATCCACATGTTGTTCACGGTAGCGTTTTGAATACTTGCTTCGCGTTGTGCCGGCGAAATGCACATTTCTTGTCGCGTTGTGCCGGCGAAATGCACACTTCTTGGACCCCTGCATAACTGCTTGCAGTTCTAGTTATTATACTACCTCCCCGTGAAAGTGGAACTACAGCCCAAACCGTAAATGGTGCCGACACGCCAATTGCATGACTAGATCCAGGTCCGGCACCGCTACTCAGATAACAAAATCCAGACACGCCGGCCACTAGGTGGCGCTATACCAAGGAAAGACGCGTTTGGGGCTATAACTCCCACACCGAACCTCCAACATTCAAAACCTTGTACACACATATTCACTGGAGTCTGCTGCATCTTTTGGCATAGGCCACGCCCATTTGCGTCTGGACATTTTTTTCGCAAAATCGCGAAAACCGCAAAACAGTTTTTTCCCTACTCCTCCCACATTTCTTGACCAATCGACACCAAACTTTGCACACGACATCTTCAGACGCACACGCAAAGAATGCATGAAAACACTTTTTTGATCCGTCCTTCGATAACGAAACGGTAGCGTTTTGAATATTGGTTTATGAGCTAAATTAGACGTGGAATATCAAAAATCCAAAGAAATCCAAAATTAGACATCGGATCGAGTCCACATTTTACACACATGTTGGTGCTAACCTTACTGTCGTTCGATAAAAATTTCGGACAATTTCGCCATTAGGGGGCGCAATAAACGAGGAAATTGTATATCTTCTAATTGGCCAAAGGAATGTTCTTCAAACTCAAGGGAAACCATCAAGGGGCAAACCCGAGTCTATGTAGAAAATATGGCCAAGAATTATTAATGTGGGCGGGAGTTATTTGGCAAAGGAAAATTGTCTTTGGAAAATTTCGCCACAGGGCGGCGCCAAAAAGAACGACGACATTGTCTATCTCCTATTTGGCCAATGTTCTGAAAACGCGTTTTAGGCTATAACTCCCACACCGAAGCTCCCATAGTCAAAACCTTTATATCCACATGTTGTTCACGGTAGCGTTTTGAATACTTGCTTCTCGTTGTGCCGGCGAAATGCACATTTCTTGTCGCGTTGTGCCGGCGAAATGCACACTTCTTGGACCCCTGCATAACTGCTTGCAGTTCTAGTTAGGGGTCCAAGCCAACAGGTTGGATCCCTATTGTTTTTGTAAGGATTTTTCCTATTATACTTACCTCCCTAAAAGTGGGACCACAGCCCAAACCGTAAATGGTGCCGACACGCCAATTGCATGACTAGATCCAGATGTCTTCGGACTATGCAGACGACAAAATCCAGACACGCCGGTCACTAGGTGGCGCTATACCAAGGAATACGCGTTTGGGGCTATAACTCCCACACCGAACCTCCCACATTCAAAACCTTGTACACACAGATTCACTGGAGTCTGCTGCATCTTTTGGCATAGGCCACGCCCATTTGCGTCTAGAATTTTTTTTCGCAAAATCGCGAAAACCGCAAAACAGTTTTTTCGCTACTCCTCCCACATTTCTCGACCAATCAACACCAAACTTTGCACACGGCATCTTCAGACGCACACGCAAAGAAACCCTCAGACAGTTTTTTGATCCGACTTTCGACGACGAAACGGTAGCGTTTTGAATATTGGTTTATTAGCTAAATTTGACGTGGAAAATCAAAAATCCCAAAAAAAACAAAATTAGACATCGGATCGAGTCCACATTTGACACACATGTCGGGGCTAGCCTTAAGGTCGTTCGATAAAAAATTCGGAAAATTTCGCCATTAGGGGGCGCAATAAACGAGGAAATTGTATATCTTCTGCAAAATTTCGCCGCGAAAACGCCACACTGACTTCTCGCTACTCCTACCACAATCAAATCCTTTGTATCCACAGGTTCAGGGTAGCGTTTTGAACACATGCTTCGCGTTGTGCCAGCGAAACGCACATTTCTTGTCGCGTTGTGCCGGCGAAATGCACACTTCTTGGACCCCTGCATAACTGCTTGCAGTTCTAGTTATTATTATTATTATACTTCCCGCCTTGAAAGTCGGTCCACAGCCCAAACCGTAAATGGTGCACACGCGCCAATTACATGACTAGAACCAGGTCCGGCACCGCTACTCAGATAACCAAATCCAGACATGCCGGCCTCTAGGTGGCGCTATACCAAGGAGAAACACGTTTGGGGCTATAGCTCCCACACCGAACCTCCCACAGTCAAAAACTTGTACCCACTTATTCACTGGAGTCTGCTGCATCTTTTGGCATAGGCCACGCCCATTTGCGTCATTAATTTTTTTTCGCAAAATCGCGAAAACCGCAAAACTGTATTTTCGCTATCCCTCCCACATTTCTCGACCAATCAACACCAAACTTTGCACACGGCATCTTCAGACGCACACGCAAAGAAACCCTCAGACAGTTTTTTGATCCGACTTTCGACGGCGAAACGGTAGAGTTTTGAATATTTGTTTATTAGCTAAATTTGACGTGGAAAATCAAAAATTCAAAAAATACCAAAATTAGACATCGGATCAAGCCCACATTTAAGTCACATGTCGGTGCTAGCCTTAATGTCGTTCGATAAAAAATTCGGAAAATTTCGCCATTAGGGGGCGCAATAAACGAGGAAATTGTATATCTTCTACAAAATTTCGCCGCGAAAACGCTACACTGACTTCTCGCTACTCCTACCACAGTCAAATCCTTTGTATCCACAGGTTCAGGGTAGCGTTTTGAACACATGCTTCGCGTTGTGCCGGCGAAACGCACATTTCTTGTCGCGTTGTGCCGGCGAAATGCACACTTCTTGGACCCCTGCATAACTGCTTGCAGTTCTAGTTATTATTATTCCCCCCTAGAAGTGGTACCACAGCCCAAACCGTAAATGGTGCCGACACGCGAATTGCATGACTAGATCCAGATCTCTTCGGACTACGCAGACGACAAAATCCAGACATGCCGGCCACTAGGTGGCGCTATACCAAGGAATACGCGTTTGGGGCTATAACTCCCACACCGAACCTCCCACAGTCAAAAACTTGTACGCACATATTCACTGGAGTCTGCTGCATCTTTTGGCATAGGCCACGCCCATTTTCGTCGATAATTTTTTTTCGCAAAATCGCGAAAACCGCAAAAATGTATTTTCCCTACTCCTCCCACATTTCTATCCACATGTTGTTCACGGTAGCGTTTTGAATACTTGCTTCGCGTTGTGCTGGCGAAATGCACATTTCTTGTCGCGTTGTGCCGGCGAAATGCACACTTCTTGGACCCCTGCATAACTGCTTGCAGTTCTAGTTAGGGGTCCAAGCCAACAGTTTGGATCCCTATTGTTTTTGTAAGGATTTTTCTTATTATACTTCCTACCAAGAAAGTGGTACTACAGCCCAAACCGTAAATTGTGCACCCACGCCAATTACATGACTAGATCCAGGTACGTGAAGACTATGCAGACGACAAAATCCAGACCTGCCGGCCACTAGGTGGCGCTATACCAAGGAATACGCGTTTGGGGATATAACTCCCACACCGAACCTCCCACATTCAAAAACTTGTACCCACATATTCACTGGAGTCTGCTGCATCTTTTGGCCTAGGCCACGCCCATTTGCGTCTTAAATTTTTTTTCGCAAAATCGCGAAAACCGCAAAACTGTTTTTTCGCTACTCCTCCCACATTTCTTGACCAATTGACACCAAACTTTGCACACGGCATCTTCAGACGCACACGCAAAGAAATGGTAGACAGTTTTTTGATCCAACCTTCGACGACGAAACGTTAGAGTTTTGAATATTTGTTTATTAGCTAAATTAGACGTGGAAAATTAAAAATCTAAAAATATCCAAAATTAGACATCGGATCGAGTCCAAATTCTACACACATGTTGGTGCTAACCGTAATGACGTTCGATAAAAATTTCGGAATATTTCGCCATTAGGGGGCGCAATAAACGAGGAAATTGTATATCTTCTACAAAATTTCGCCGCGAAAACGCTACACTGACTTCTCGCTACTCCTACCACAGTCAAATCCTTTGTATCCACAGGTTCAGGGTAGCGTTTTGAACACATGCTTCGCGTTGTGCCGGCGAAACGCACATTTGTTGTCGCGTTGTGCCGGCGAAATGCACACTTCTTGGACCCCTGCATAACTGCTTGCAGTTCTAGTTAGGGGTCCAAGCCAACAGGTTGGATCCCTATTGTTTTTGTACGGATTATTAGGGGTCCAAGCCAACAGGTTGGATCCCTATTGTTTTTGTAAGGATTTTTATTATTAGGGGTCCAAGCCAACAGGTTGGATCCCTATTGTTTTTGTAAGGATTTTTCCTATTATTATTCCCCCGTAAAAGTGGGAATACAGCCCAAACCGTAAATGTTGCACACACGCCAATTGCATGACTAGATCCAGGTCCGTGAGGACTACGCAGACGACAAAATCCAGACACGCCGGCCCCTAGGTGGCGCTATACCAAGGAATACGCGTTTGGGGCTATAACTCCCACACCGAACCTCCCACAGTCAAAAACTTGTACGCACATATTCACTGGAGTCTGCTGCATCTTTTGGCATAGGCCACGCCCATTTGCGTCCATAATTTTTTTTCGCAAAATCGCGAAAACCGCAAAACTGTTTTTTCCCTACTCCTCCCACATTTCTTGACCAATCGACACAAAACTTTGCACACGACATCTTCAGACGCACACGCAAAGAATGCATGACACTTTTTTGATGCGACCTTTGACGACGTTACGGTATCGTTTTTAATATTTGTTTATTAGCTAAATTAGACGTGAAAAATCCAAAATCCAAAAAAAACCAAAATTACACATCGGATCGAGTCCAAATTTAACACACATGTTAGCGCCACCCTTAACGACGTTCAAATAAAAATTCGGAAAATTACGCCCTAAGGGGGCGCTATAAACGAGGAAATTGTATATCTTCTAATTGGCCGAAGGAATGTTCTTCAAACTCAAGGGAAACCATCAAGGGGCAAACCCGAGTCTATATAGAAAATATGGCCAAGAATTATTAATGTGGGCGGGAGTTTTTGGCAAAGGATAATTCTCTTTGGAAAATTTCTCCACAGGGCGGCGCCAAAAAACGACGACATTGTCTATCTCCTATTTGGCCATGGAATGTTCTGAAAACGCGTTTTAGGCTATAACTCCCACACAAAAGCTCCCACAGTCAAAACCTTTATATCCACATGTTGTTCACGGTAGCGTTTTGAATACTTGCTTCGCGTTGTGCCGGCAAAATGCCATTTATTGTCGCGTTGTGCCGGCGAAATGCACACTTCTTGGACCCCAGCATAACTGCTTGCAGTTCTAGTCAGGGGTCCAAGCCAACAGGTTGGATCCCTATTGTTTTTGTAAGGATTATTCTTTTTAGGGGTCCAAGCCAACAGGTTGGATCCCTATTGTTTTTGTAAGGATTTTTCCTATTATTATTAAGGGTCCAAGCCAACAGGTTGGATCCCTATTGTTTTTGTAAGGATTATTATTATTGTTATACTTACCTCACTAGAAGTGGTACCACAGCCCAAACCGTAAATGGTGCCGACACGCCAATTGCATGACTAGATCCAGATCTCTTCGGACAATGCAGACGACCAAATCCAGACCCGTCGGCCCCTAGGTGGCGCTATACCAAGGAATACGCGTTTGGGGCTATAACTCCCACACCGAAACTGCCACATTCAAATCCTTGTACACACAGATTCACTGGAGTCTGCTGCATCTTTTGGCATAGGCCACGCCCATTTGCGTCTAGAATTTTTTTGCGCAAAATCGCGAAAACCGCAAAACTATTTTTTCGCTACTCCTCCCACATTTCTTGTCCAATCAACACCAAACTTTGCACACGGCATCTTCAGACGCACACGCAAAGAAACCCTCAGACAGTTTTTTGATCCGACTTTCGACGACGAAACGGTAGCGTTTTGAATATTTGTTTATTAGCTAAATTAGACATGGAAAATTAAAAATCCAAAAAAATCCAAAATTAGACATCGGATCGAGTCCAAATTCTACACACATGTTGGTGCTAACCTTATTAACGTTCGAAAAAAAATTCGGAAAATTTCGCCATTAGGGGGCACAATAAACGAGGAAATTGTATATCTTCTAATTGGCCAAAGGAATGTTCTTCAAACTCAATGGAAACCATCAAGGGGCAAACCCGAGTCTATATAGAAAATATGGCCAAGAATTATTAATGTGGGCGGGAGTTATTTGGCAAAGGAAAATTGTCTATGGAAAATGTCGCCACAGGGCGGCGCCAAAAAACGACGACATTGTCTATCTCCTATTTGGCCAATGGAATGTTCTGAAAACGCGTTTTAGGCTATAACTCCCACACCGAAGCTCCCACAGTCAAAACCTTTATATCCACATGTTGTTCACGGTAGCGTTTTGAATACTTGCTTCGCGTTGTGCTGGCGAAATGCACATTTCTTGTCGCGTTGTGCCGGCGAAATGCACACTTCTTGGACCCCTGCATAACTGCTTGCAGTTCTAGTTATTATTCCCCCCTAGAAGTGGGTCCACAGCCCAAACCGTAAATGGTGCCGACACGCCAATTGCATGACTAGATCCAGGTCCCTGAGTTCTAAGCATACGACCAAATCCAGACACGCCGGCCACTAGGTGGCGCTATACCAAGGAAAGACGCGTTTGGGGCTATAACTCCCACACCGAACCTCCCACATTCAAAAACTTGTACACACATATTCACTGGAGTCTGCTGCATCTTTTGGCATAGGCCACGCCCATTTGCGTCTGGAATTTTTTTTCGCAAAATCGCGAAAACCGCAAAACTGTTTTTTCCCTACTCCTCCCACATTTCTTGACCAATCGACACCAAACTTTGCACACGACATCTTCTGACGCACACGCAAATAATGCATGCAATGAAACACTTTTTTGATCCGTCCTTCGATAACGAAACGGTAGCGTTTTGAATATTGGTTTAATAGCTAAATTAGACGTGGAATAGCAAAAATTCAAAAAAATCCAAAATTAGACATCGGATCGAGTCCACATTTTACACACATGTTGGTGCTAACCTTAATGTCGTTCGATAAAAATTTCGGAAAATTTCACCATTAGGGGGCGCAATAAATGAGGAAATTGTATATCTTCTACAAAATTTTTCGCCGCGCTACACTGACTTCTCGCTACTCCTACCACAGTCAAATCCTTTGTATCCACAGGTTCAGGGTAGCGTTCTGAACACATGCTTCGCGTTGTGCCGGCGAAACGCACATTTCTTGTCGCGTTGTGCCGGCGAAATGCACACTTCTTGGACCCCTGCATAACTGCTTGCAGTTCTAGTTATTAGGGGTCCAAGCCAACAGGTTGGATCCCTATTGTTTTTGTAAGGATTTTTTTTATTATTATTATTATTCCCCCCTAGAAGTGGGCCCACAGCCCAAACCGTAAATGGTGACGACACGCCAATTGCATGACTAGATCCAGGTCCCTGAGTTCTAGGCAGACGACAAAATCCAGGCACGCCGGCCACTAGGTGGCGCTATACCAAGGAATACGCGTTTGGGGCTATAACTCCCGCACCGAACCTCCCACAGTCAAAAACTTGTACGCACATATCCACTGGAGTCTGCTGCATCTTTTGGCATAGGCCACGCCCATTTGCGTCTGGAATTTTTTTTCGCAAAATCGCGAAAACCGCAAAACTGTTTTTTCGCTACTCGTCCCACATTTCTTGACCAATCGACACCAAACTGTGCACACGGCATCTTCAGACGCACACGCAAAGAATTCATGAAACACTTTTTTGATCCGACCTTCGACGACGAAACGGTAGCGTTTTGAATATTGGTTTATTAGCTAAATTAGACGTGGAATAGCAAAAATCCAAAGAAATCCAAATTGAGACATCGGATCGAGTCCAAATTTTACACACATGTTGGTGCTAACCTTAATGTCGTTCGATAAAAATTTCGGAAAATTTCGCCATTAGGGGGCGCAATAAACGAGGAAATTGTATATCTTCTAATTGGCCAAAGGAATGTTCTTCAAACTCAAGGGAAACCATCAAGGGGCAAACCCGAGTCTATATAGAAAATATGGCCAAGAATTATTAATGTGGGTGGGAGTTATTTGGCAAAGGAAAATTGTCCTTGGAAAATTTCGCCACAGGGCGGCGCCAAAAAACGACGACATTGTCTATCTCCTATTTGGCCAATGTTCTGAAAACGCGTTTTAGGCTATAACTCCCACACCGAAGCTCCCACAGTCAAAACCTTTATATCCACAGGTTCAGGGTAGCGTTATGAACACATGCTTCGCGTTGTGCCGGCGAAACGCACATTTCTTGTCGCGTTGTGCCGGCGAAATGCACACTTCTTGGACCCCTGCATAACTGCTTGCAGTTCTAGTTAGGGGTCCAAGCCAACAGGTTGGATCCCTATTGTTTTTGTAAGGATTTTTATTATTATTATACTTCCCGCGCTAAAAGTGGGCCCACAGCCCAAACCGTAAATGGTGCCGACACGCCAATTGCATGACTAGATCCAGGTCCGGCACCGCTACTCAGATAACAAAATCCAGACACGCCGGCCACTAGGTGGCGCTATACCAAGGAAAGACGCGTTTAGGGCTATAACTCCCACACCGAACCTCCCACATGCAAAACCTTGTACACACATATTCACTGGAGTCTGCTGCATCTTTTGGCATAGGCCACGCCCATTTGCGTCTAAATTTTTTTTTCGCAAAATCGCGAAAACCGCAAAACTGTTTTTTCCCTACTCCTCCCACATTTCTTGACCAATCGACACCAAACTTTGCACACGACATCTTCAGACGCACACGCAAAGAGTGCATGAAACACTTTTTTGATCCGTCCTTCGATAACGAAACGGTAGCGTTTTGAATATTGGTTTATTAGCTAAATTAGACGTGGAATATCAAAAATCCAAAGAAATCCAAAATTAGACATCGAATCGAGTCCACATTTTACACACATGTTGGTGCTAACCTTAATGTCGTTCGATAAAAATTTCGGAAAATTTCGCCATTAGGGGGCGCAATAAACGAGGAAATTGTATATCTTCTAATTGGCCAAAGGAATGTTCTTCAAACTCAAGGGAAACCATCAAGGGGCAAACCCGAGCCTATATAGAAAATATGGCCAAGAATTATTAATGTGGGCGGGAGTTATTTGGCAAAGGATAATTCTCTTTGGAAAATGTCGCCACAGGGCGGCGCCAAAAAACGACGACATTGTCCATCTCCTATTTGGCCAATGTTCTGAAAACGCGTTTTAGGCTATAACTCCCACACCGAAGCTCCCACAGTCAAAACCTTTATATCCACAGGTTCAGGGTAGCATTTTGAACACATGCTTCGCGTTGTGCCGGCGAAACGCACATTTCTTGTCGCGTTGTGCCGGCGAAATGCACACTTCTTGGACCCCTGCATAACTGCTTGCAGTTCTAGTTATTATACTTCCTACCAAGAAAGTGGTACCACAGCCCAAACCGTAAATGGTGCACACAAGCCAATTACATGACTAGATCCAGGTCCATGAGGTGACGGCAGACGACAAAATCCAGACATGCCGGCCACTAGGTGGCGCTATACCAAAGAAAACTTGTTTGGGGCTATAACTCCCACACCGAACCTCCCACAGTCAGAAGAGTTAGACACACAGATTCACTGGAGTCTGCCGCATCTTTTGGCATAAGCCACGCCCATTTGCGTCTAGGAATATTTTTCGCAAAATCGCGAAAACCGCAAAACTGTTTTTTCCCTACTCCTCCCACATTTTTTGACCAATCGACACCAAACTTTGCACACGACATCTTCAGACGCACACGCAAAGAATGCATGAAACACTTTTTTGATCCGTCCTTCGATAACGAAACGGTAGCGTTTTGAATATTGGTTTATTAGCTAAATTAGACGTGGAATATCAAAAATCCAAAGAAATCCAAAATTAGAAATCGGATCGAGTTCACATTTTACACACATGTTGGTGCTAACCTTAATGTCGTTCGATAAAAATTTCGGAAAATTAGCAATCGGATCGAGTTCACATTTTACACACATGTTGGTGCTAACCTTAATGTCGTTCGATAAAAATTTCGGAAAATTTCGCCATTAGGGGGCGCAATAAACGAGGAAATTGTATATCTTCTACAAAATTTCGCCGCGAAAACGCTACACTGACTTCTCGCTACTCCTACCACAGTCAAATCCTGTGTATCCACATGTTCAGGGTAGCGTTTTGAACACATGCTTCGCGTCGTGCCGGCGAAACGCACATTTCTTGTCGCGTTGTGCCGGCGAAATGCACACTTCTTGGACCCCTGCATAACTGCTTGCAGTTCTAGTTAGGGGTCCAAGCCAACAGGTTGGATCCCTATTGTTTTTGTAAGGATTATTATTCTTCCCCCCTTGAAAGTGATACTACAGCCCAAACCGTAAATGGTGCACACGCGCCAATTGCATGACTTGATCCAGAATCGGCACCGCTACTCAGATAACAAAATCCAGACACGCCGGCCCCTAGGTGGCGCTATACCAAAGAATACGCGTTTGGGGCTATAACTCCCACACCGAACCTCCCACAGTCAAAAACTTGTACCCACATATTCACTGGAGTCTGCTGCATCTTTTGGCATAGGCCACGCCCATTTGCGTCAATAATTTTTTTTCGCAAAATCGCGAAAACCGCAAAACAGTTTTTTCCCTACTCCTCCCACATTTCTTGACCAATCGACACCAAACTTTGCACACGACATCTTCAGACGCACACGCAAAGAATGCACGAAACACTTTTTTGATGCGACCTTTGACGTCGAAACGGTAGCGTTTTGAATATTGGTTTATTAGCTAAATTAGACGTGGAATATCAAAAATCCAAAGAAATCCAAAATTAGACATCGGATCGAGTCCAAGTTTTACACGCATGTTGGTGTTAACCTTAATGTCGTTCGATAAAAAATTCGGAAAATTTCGCCATTAGGGGGCGCAATAAACGAGGAAATTGTATATCTTCTACAAAATTTCGCCGCGAAAACGCTACACTGACTTCTCGCTACTCCTACCACAGTCAAATCCTTTGTATCCACAGGTTCAGGGTAGCGTTTTGAACACATGCTTCGCGTTGTGCCGGCGAAACGCATATTTCTTGTCGCGTTGTGCCGGCGAAATTCACACTTCTTGGACCCCTGCATAACTGCTTGCAGTTCTAGTTATTATTATTCCCAGCTAGAAGTGGTACCACACCCCAAACCGTAAATGGTGCCGACACGCCAATTGCATGACTAGATCCAGGTCTGTGATGTGTACGCAGACGACCAAATCCAGACACACCGGCCACTAGGTGGCGCTATACCAAGGGAAAACGCGTTTGGGGCTATAACTCCCACACCGAACCTCCCACATTCAAAACCTTGAACACACAGATTCACTGGAGTCTGATGCATCTTTTGGCATAGGCCACGCCCATTTGCGTCTATAATTTTTTTTCGCAAAATCGCGAAAACCGCAAAACTGTTTTTTCCCTACTCCGCCCACATTTCTTGACCAATCGACACCAAACTTTGCACACGACATCGTCAGACGCACACGGAAAGAAAAACTAAATACTTTTCTGATCCGACCTTCGACTACGAAACGGTAGCGTTTTGAATATTGCTTTATTAGCGACGTTTTACGTCGATACGCAAAAATTCAGAAAATACCAAAATTAGACATCGGATCAAGTCCAAATTTTAGACACATGTCGGTGCTACCCTTAATGGCGTTCAATAAAGAATTCAGAATATTTCGCCATTAGGGGGCGCAATAAACGAGGAAATTGTATATCTTCTAATTGGCCAAAGGAATGTTCTTCAAACTCAAGGGAAACCATCAAGGGGCAAACCCGAATCTATATAGAAAATATGGCCAAGAATTATTAATGTGGGCGGGAGTTTTTGGCAAAGGAAAATTGTCTTGGGAAAATTTCGCCAACAGGGCGGCGCCAAAAAACGACAACATTGTCTATCTCCTATTTGGCCAATGGAATGTTCTGAAAACGCGTTTTAGGCTATAACTCCCACACCGAAGCTCCCACAGTCAAAACCTTTATATCCACATGTTGTTCACGGTATGGTTTCGAATACTTGCTTCGCGTTGTGCCGGCGAAATGCACATTTCTTCTCGCGTTGTGCCGGCGAAATGCACACTTCTTGGACCCCTGCATAACTGCTTGCAGTTCTAGTTATTATACTTCCTACCAAGAAAGTGGTACCACAGCCCAAACCGTAAATGGTGCCGACATGCCAATTGCATGACTAGATCCAGGTCCGTGAAGACTATGCAGACGACAAAATCCAGACACGCCGGCCCCTAGGTGGCGCTATACCAAGGAATACGCGTTTGGGGCTATAACTCCCACACCAAACCTCCCACATTCAAAACCTTGTACACACAGATTCACTGGAGTCTGCTGCATCTTTTGGCATAGGCCACGCCCATTTGCGTCCAGAATTTTTTTTCGCTAAATCGCGAAAACCGCAAAACTGTTTTTTCGCTACTCCTCACACATTTCTCGACCAATCAACTCCAAACTTTGCACACGGCATCTTCAGACGCACACGCAAATAAACCCTCAGACTGTTTTTTGATCCGACTTTCGACGACGAAACGGTAGCGTTTTGAATATTGGTTTATTAGCTAAATTAGACGTGGAATATCAAAAATCCAAAGAAATCCAAAATTAGACATCGGATCGAGTCCACATTTTACACACATGTTGGTGCTAACCTTAATGTCGTTCGATAAAAATTTCGGAAAATTTCGCCATTAGGGGGCGCAATAAACGAGGAAATTGTATATCTTCTCATTTGCCGGAGGAATGTTCTTCAAACTCAAGGGAAACCATCAAGGGGCAATCCCTAGTCTATATAGAAAATATGGCCAAGAATTATTAATGTGGGCGGGAGTTATTTGGAAAAGGAAAATTGTCTTTGGAAAAATTCGCCACAAGGGGGTGCAAAAAAACGACGACACAATATATCTCCTAATTGGCCAATGGAATGTTCTGAAAACGCGTTTTGGGCTATAACTCCCACACCGAACCTCCCACAGTCAAAACCTTTATATCCACATGTTGTTCACGGTAGCGTTTTGAATACTTGCTTCGCGTTGTGCCGGCGAAATGCACATTTCTTGTCGCGTTGTGCCGGCAAAATGCACACTTCTTGGACCCCTGCATAACTGCTTGCAGTTCTAGTTAGGGGTCCTAGCCAACAGGTTGGATCCCTTTTGTTTTTGTAAGGATTATTATTATTATTATTAGGGGTCCAAGCCAACAGGTTGGATCCCTATTGTTTTTGTAAGGATTTTTATTATTATACTTCCCGCGCTAAAAGTGGGTCCACAGCCCAAACCGTAAATGGTGCCGACACGCCAATTGCATGACTAGATCCAGGTCCGGCACCGCTACTCAGATAACAAAATCCAGACACGGTGTCTGGATTTTTTTCCCTACTCCTCCCACATTTCTTGACCAATCGACACCAAACTTTGCACACGATATCTTCATTCGCATACGCAAAGAAATTATTGAACTTTTCTTTCATCCGACCTTTGACGACGAAACTGTAGCGTTTTGAATATTGGTTTATTAGCTAAATTAGATGTGGAAAATTAAAAATCCAAAAAAATCCAAAATTAGACAGCGGATCGAGTCCAAATTCTACACACATGTTGGGGCTAACCTTAATGACGTTCGATAAAAATTTCGGAAAAATTCGCCATCAGGGGGCGCCATAAACGAGGAAATTGTAGATCTTCTACAAAATTTCGCCGCGAAAACGCTACACTGACTTCTCGCTACTCCTACCACAGTCAAATCCTTTGTATCCACAGGTTCAGGGAAGCGTTTTGAACACATGCTTCGCGTTGTGCCGGCGAAACGCACATTTCTTGTCGCGTTGTGCCGGCGAAATGCACACTTCTTGGACCCCTGCATAACTGCTTGCAGTTCTAGTTTTTTTTCTTTTTACGTTTTGCCGCACCCGAAAGCATCTTGAATGTTAGCCTACTCAAGAAACGACCTGCCTGCTAGCTTTATTGTTCCGCTTAGTCTTGACCCGCTGACCTCCCCTCGGACAACGGTAAGATAAACAACGTCACTATTTTTAGTTAATTAATATATATTGATATATTATCACTGAAATAAATAGTAGGTAGGACATTTGTATTGGCTATTTCATTTTTTTTTTTTTTTTTTTGTACTTCTTTCTGGGCCCCCCCCCCCCGCCAATCAGGCCCTAGGCACATGCCTAGTTTGCCTTTGGGTTAATCCGGCTCTGGGTGTGACGATACAGTCAGCTCACGAGACGAGACGACTACGTAGGGCAGGGCTATTCAACCTCCTTAACAAGTGGGCCGAAAAGGAAAACCACAGGGGGTTCATGGGCCACAAGGAGTAAAACTACGTGAATAAATCGCTACAAATAAATCGTACTTAAAGTAGTGTTACCTTAATATATATAATACTACTACATGGAATAAACTTGTCAGACGCATTCCTTCCTTCTTGACTTTTAATCGTATCATTATAAAAGATTTTGTTCTCACATATTTTGGACACGTATTTAGAATTCAACAATGTTGTTTGAATCATCACAAAACAGAACTACTGTACATATGAGACATTTTGAGCCAGTGAGTCAGTGAGAAAGATGCACTGCCTTGTTTGCCTAGTTTGGCTCATCCTGAGACACTCATGCAGCTTCTCATAGGTCATGGAGCAACGTGCCCTTGTTCTGATGGCATTCATGTGAGAAAAGCTAGACTCACACGCATCGGTTGAGCCAAACATTGTCAGAATAAGTGATGCCAGTTCCTGATTGTGGGGTACTGATACTGGCTAGTATCACCGGCTACACACAGAAACCTGATTTGCATGCAACTATGTTTCTCCTTTATTTTATTTATTTTTTGCATGCAACCTCTTGCGGGCCAGAAAAAATGTAAGAGGGGGCGCATTTGGCCCACGGGCCGCTAGTTGAATAGGCCTGACGTAGGGCGTTCCGATTCAGATCGGGCGAAAATAAGTGTACTGGAAGGACCCGGATGGTGTACTCAAAACGGTCGAATCGCGAAGTGTGTGGCGATGTACACTTCTCGTACTCAACGGCAGCCATCTTAGCTACGTAGTGCCGTGTTCTTTTGGAAAAAGTCTGCCGAGTCAGGATCGCTTTAACTCACTTTATTTAGCAAGGGTTTGGACTAGCATACATGAAGCAAAAGGAGGGTAATTGTACAGGCACATGTGGAGATACAGGTAGATGCTTTACCTGGAGCGTTCTAGCCCTCTGGGCTATGGGTTGTAACTTTAATACTGGCAGGCGTGGACTTAGTTATGTGCTCCGATTGGCTAAACATGGTGCTGAACTCCCGCCTCTCTGGATGTTGTATGTGTCTCTATGCTGCTCCCTTGTGGCTATGTGTTGGCATTACAACTTGCTTTGTGGTATGGTGCTGACCCCTTGCGGCTATGTGTTGGCATTGCAATTTGTTATGTGGCCCTGAACTTCTGAGTTCGTCGAACACTTGGGCCGCTCGTATCTGTAGAATTTATACGTGAATGAATGGCTTCTTGTACGGGCCGGGCGCCTCCCTAGGAGCCGGATCCCTCCTTGGGATGGGAACGAGACCTCTCTAGTCGCCAAGGACATACGTGGCCTGTTAGTATGAATGTGTGAATTACGTTACAGTAGCGGAAGAGGGCGGAGCCAGGCTGAGCCCAAGTCTGTGCTTTTTCCACGTAGCCTGCATTAATAGTCATTTTGTAGTTTTTATAGCTTTTTATAGCTGCTAGGCATAAAGAGTTCACCGTTCAAAGCGGGATGTTTATTGTGGGGGAGGAGCCGCGGCGGCAGTCGTGATCGTAATTTCCGGTTAGTGCACCACGAAGTATTCGATTTGGAACAACACTGACATCTGAAAATTAGCGCACTTCCCCTCCTTCTCTTCTTCTTTTCCTTCTCCTTCGTTAGGTTCTGGAAGGCTAGACGTAGCAAAGGCGCATTACTGCCCCTGTCACACCAAATTTGTACCGGCTGCCAAATTTGTACCGGGTACGTAATCAGTTGTCCGTTGCCAGGCAGCGAACAACAGATTACGTAAGGGGTTGTCCGGTGCCAGGCAGGTTTCAGAAAACATTCCCGCTCAGGTTGCCAAAGACGAAATAACATAATACAGATAACGGATCGCTAGATAACACTTGTTTTTACTTTATATTTGCATTGCATTTAATTGTTTAATCAAATTTAGCTAGTAAACTGAGTGTTTAAAGTGTATCATAGTCTAGCTGGCTTGTGTTAATTAAATTCCCTTAATTTAATTTAGAGAATAGCTTATAGGTAATAGATAGATAGATAGATAGATAGATAGATAGATAGATAGATAGATAGATAGATAGATAGATAGATAGATAGATAGATAGATAGATAGATAGTAGGGATGGGCGTGAGGAATCGATTACTCGAGTACTTGGACAGGCAAATTCGAGTTTGCATATACACACACAAACAAAGTTTTCTGAAGCAAATGTATCAATTTTCTGTGCGGCGCAACTAACGCATGCCGTGGGCACAAAGCAAATGAAATGTATCAAATTTCTGTGTGGCGCATTCCGTGCCACGCCAGAATTCAAAAAGTAAAGAGATAGCAGTTAAAGCAAAGCGCAGCGAAGAATTGAAATACTTTAAAGAAATAGCAGATCATAAGGTGAAATGTAAAATATGCCAAGCGAAATCGAGCTACCAGAGTACTACAAGTACTATGCGGCAACATATGCTCCTGAAACACAACGGTGAGTTCGGGAAAGCAGACCCGCAGCAACCAAGTGTGTCGGCTATTTTCACCGCCGCAAGATGCAGCTGTAATACCGGCCGTGTAGAGAAGATCGCAACGCTGAGTATTTCCATAGTCCATTTGCTGCCGTTTTATTTGCAGCTTTAAATTATTTGCAATGGTTAGGCTACTTGTTTCGTTTTTTTTTTTTTTAACTGTTACAGGCCTTGGTTCGACGTGATTTAAATTGTGAGACGCATATTTATTTTTGTAAGGAAAATGTGTTTTGAACGTTTGCAAAAATAAATAACGAATACTCTAATAACTCTGACTGTTTTGATGGATAATAAGCATTACATGTTTGGTTGGTAATATTGCCGTTCATCATCAGGCCTATTCCTGCTGCAGATGCGTTGCATTCTAAAAATAGATTCGATGAAACGAGTACTCGATTGATCCTCGAGGAATTCCTTCGATCACTCGAGTTTGGAATTTACTACTCGTGCCCATCCCTAGTAGATAGGTGAGCAGGCATTTACTAACTGGTAAATGTTTTTTATTATTATTATTCACGTTATCCCCATAACATTTAGCTATTACTTTGTATGGAAATAGATAAATACAATACTAATATAAAGGTAGGAACGCTAATAAATGTAATTTGTATAATAAGCGTTATCTGTCTTGTCTCGCTCAATGAACGAGTTTGCGAATGTACTTGAACTTTCCCACGTCATTCGACGCGATCGTCCGTTGCCAGGCAACGTTCGACGCAATCGTCTGTTGCCAGGCAGGTTTGGAATGGATTACGTAAGGATGACGTACCCGGTACAAATTTGGTGTGACACCCCCACAGGCCACAAATAGAAGCTTGGATAGCTGACAAATCTCGCGAGACAGTTTTTAACGCGACGGGAAATATAGTCGAGTTTAATCTCACACCCCTAGTTATAATATGTCGGTAATTTGGTCTCTGTCCAATGAAAGTAATAAAGTTACAGGGCATTTAAACTGTGCAAACAAACACGACGACAACTTCTTGACATATTTCGGTCATATCTTATATGTAAATGTGCTAAATTTTCTGATTCAGGTTAGAATGTAGTACCTACTTACCTATTGGAGTTCAGAAGCTAAATAACCTTGGGATCGTCGCATTCTTATTTATAGTCAATAGTCGCATAATGTGACGGCCTCTCCGATTGACATTGATTTCCTTTCGTCTATATCCGACGGTAAGGGATTAACATGAATGTCTATCTGACGGACCCCCGCGTTGAAAAACGACGAAAAAGGTACCAGTTTTTCGTCGGAAATTGACGCCAGGGATCCATGGCCATGCGTCACACATTTGACGAGTAGGGAGTGAGACTGTGTTGTTTGAACACCTGGCTTTTAAATTATCCAGCCCAAAACCTCTCATTGTTGCAATCATCTACCGCCCCCCCCAAACCCAATCCATCATTTCTACCAGAACTCTCTGAATTCATCACTGCACTCTCCTCAATCTCACCATCTGTTTTACTTCTCGTGATTTCAACCTACACATTGACTCCCCGGACTGTAAAAATGCCATGGACTTTCTGGACCTTATCAACTGCCTCGGCTTCACCCAACACATCAACTTTCCCACCCACAACCGTGGACACATCTTAGACCTGGTTTGCTCCATTGGCCTCCACATCCACAATATCTCCAGCACTGACCTCTCCATATCTGACCACATCACACTTGTCGTTGACACTCCCGCCCCCCAACTCAAACAGGACCGCACAATCACTTTCCGCAACATTAAATCCATCTGCCCAGTCTCTCTCTCCACCTGCATATCAAATACTCTTTCCAGCCTCACCTTTCCTGCAAATCCAACCCCCATGGACCTCGTCAACATCTATATCATACACATAAATAACATCATAAATAAACTCCTCAAGCCCCCCGACATCCCCCGACATCCTCATTCACCCCGGAGAAATGCAACAACCTCATTTCATTTTTCAACTCCAAAATAGAAAACATCCACAACCAGCTTGCAACCTCCTCTGCCTCCACCCCGGTCCCCGAACCCACACCTCCTTCATCCTCAGACCACCGGCTCTCTACCTTCTCACGAGAACCACTGCAGACCTCTCCAAAATACTCTCCACCATGAAATCATCCATCTCCCCCCTGGAACCCATGCCCTCTGAACTCGTCAAAGCCTGTTTTACCTCTCTCGCCCCACTGATCACTGACACCATCAACTCCTCCCTTACCTCTGGCACTATCCCCCCTTCTCTTAAACTTGCTGCCATCACCCCTCTCCTTAAAAAACCTGGGCTTGACTCTGACGACCCCAACAATTTCAGACCCATCTCCAACCTCACATTCATCTCAAAATTACTGGAAAGAGCCATCGCTCAACTCAAGACTTACCTCCTCTCCAATAACCTATATGAAACGTTCCAATCCGGCTTTAGAACCCACCTCAGCACTGAATCAGCACTAATCAAAGTCACAAACGATCTCCTACTCTCCTCTGATTCTGGCTCCCTCACCATTCTTCTCCTCCTGGACCTCAGTGCTGCCTTCGACACCCACTCCATCCTCCTCAGCCGCCTGAAATCCTTAGGCATCACCGACTTCGCCCTCTCCTGGTTCAACTCATACCTGTCAGAAAGATTTCACTATATCGCCATAAACAACCACAAATCCCACACCACCCCTGTCTCACACGGAGTTCCCCAAGTCTCAGTGCTTGGCCCCATCCTCTTCATCCTCTATATGCTCCCACTTGGCCACATAATCCGCCGCCATGGACTTCACTTTCACTGCTATGCCGACGACACTCAACTCTACATCACCACCAAAACCATCACTCCCGCTATTCTCTCCACCTTCACCAACTGCCTCACCGACATAAAAACCTGGATGAGCCACAACTTCCTCAAACTCAACAGCAATAAAACTGAAATTATAATCTTGGGCCCAAAATCAACCCTCCCCACCTCCCAGAACTTCTCACTCTGCATTGATGGTCACTCTGTCACTCCCTCCCCCCTGGAAACCTTGGCATCTACATGGACCCACTCTCTCCTTCTCAGCTGCTGAAACACTAATTCATGCCTTCATCACCTCCAAACTCGACTACTGCAATAGCATCCTGTATGGTCTCCCCTCCACTGTTCTTCAAAAACTGCAATATGTTCAAAACTCCGCTGCTAGACTGCTCACCCACACTCCCTCCAGAGAACACATCACGCCCGTCCTCCGTCAACTTCACTGGCTTCCGGTAAAACAACGCATACATTTCAAGATCCTCCACACCACCTACAAAGCCCTAAATAACCTTGCCCCCTCATACCTGACGGATCTCCTCCAACGCCCCATTCACCCACACCGAACACGCTCCACTGTTGCCAACACACTCATCCCCATCACCAGGACCAAATACCGCACCATAGGGGACCGAGCCTTTGCCATTGCCGCCCCTACCCTCTGGAACTCCATCCCCCTGGCCATCCGTAACTCTGATTCACTGCCGTCTTTCAAAAGTAATCTCAAAACCCATCTCTTCATCATCACTGACAACACCTGACAAATCTTTTTTCACCCTCTCTCTTTCTTATTGTCCTATCTTTCTCTGTATTGTTGTTTTGGAGTATTTGTATGTATGCATGTATGTACTGTACTGTCCATTTGTATCCTTTTTGTTTTGTGTTTTTGTAAAGCGTCTTTGGGTACCGAGAAAAGCGCTATGTAAAACCTATGTATTATTATTATAGTCTATGCCTCATTGAACCCGATCAGTACCAGAAACACAGCTACATACGCGCTAGTATCATGCGTCAGACGTAGCATAACATACGTCATGCGTCTAACTGCACGTCATCAACGAGCAGCTCCAATGTGTCTGATAAGATACAAGAGCTCTCAGCATGAATATTTGACTCCTCCTCACATTGTTTAATATGCGAGGGGAATATTCACACAATTACACTCACTCGGACAAAGCGCCTAGAACTGAGTGTGTCATAGAGAGGCGCGACATGTCTCTTAGGTAAATCCTAAAAAAAGAGCATGGGGAAGCCCAGGAGGCTGCTGTGCAGATATCCTCCATAGGCATTCCTCTTTGCAGAGCGACAGAGGACGATATTCCTCTGGTTGAGTGAGCTCTGATAGTCTCAGGCAGCTCTGCCCCTGCTGACACATAAGCCTGTGTGATAGCATCACACAGCCAATGCGACAGCCGTTGTTTTGTCAGGGGGAGGCCCTGGGAATGTTCTCCGTAATGCACCAATAACTGTTGAGATTTGCGCAGAGCCTCCGTGCGCTTCACATAACAGGCAAGCGCGCGTACGGGGCACAAGAGATGGGCTGTTGCCTCCTCCTCAGATTGATGAGGAGGGAGAGAGAAACCATTGAGTGTTATTACTCTCGATCTGAACAAGCTAGTAATACTCTTAGGTGTAAAAGCCGGGTTCGGGCGTAATATGGCCGAACTGCCGTCCCCTTGTATTCTAAGACAAGAAGGGGCTACAGAGAGTGAAGACAGGTCGCTCACTCTCTTAGCTGAGGTCAGGGCCAGCAGCAAAGCTGTCTTGGCTGACACAAACTTGAGGGGCACCTGGTCAAGAGGCTCAAATGGGGCTTTAACCAGTGCGCGCAGCACCAGTGTTAAATCCCATTGTGGAGTGAGAGAGCGCGTCACGGGTCTCTCTCTCCTCACACCTTTTAGGAAGCGCTTCATTAAGGGGTGACTTAGAACAGTTTTATCCCCGAAGCCTTCGTGGCATGATGAAACAGCAGCTCCCACTTGTACGTCTTAACCGTGCTAAAGGCCAGCCCTCTTTCCATCAGTGTCTGGAGGAAAGAGAGCACACGCGGCAAAGGGCAGGAGATGGGATCACAACCCCCTCTCCATGCACCATTTCTGGAAAGCCGCCCATTTAGCCGAGTAACACGCTGTGGTGGAGTCAGCTCTGGCACCCTGGATGGTCCGTACGACCTCCTGGGAGAGGCCGAGACCCTCTAGGCGCTCGCGTTCAGCGGCCAGGCCCACAAGCGCTGGCAGATCTCTGGGTAATCTATGATTGCTCCCCCTGCCTGTGAGAGAGCGTCCCGCCGCCAAGGGAGCTCCTTCGGCGGCCCCGAGAGCAGACGCTGGAGGCAGGGAAACCACGGTGCACTCGTGCGTTGCGGTGCTATGAGAATCATATACAGCCGCTCCTCTTGGACTCGGTCCAAGACTTGGGGAATCAGGGGGACGGGTGGGAAAGCGTACAGGAGTGTGTTCGGCCACGGTCTGTGAGCGAACGCATCCACCCCGAGTGGGGGATTGTCCTTCGCGCTGAGAGAGAACCACAGCTCGCACTGTGTGTTCTCCCGCGTGGCGAATAGGTCGACCTCCGCCTTCCCAAACTCGCTCCATATCTGATTGATCAGATCGTGGTGCAGAGTCCAGTCTCCTGGTTGGGGACCCCCCCCAACCCTCTTGGCGATTTATGTATGCTGCTGTCGCCTTGTTGTCCGTGTGAATCATTACGTGTTGATTCGTCAACAATGGGGCAAAGTGTTGGACCACTTTCAACACAGTGAGGAGCTCCAATGCGTTTATATGCATGGTCACGGGGGGGGGGCAAACGCCGCCCACCACGTGAAACTTGCATGTTCCTCCCCAGCTTGACAGAGAAGCATCCGTGAACACCGAGATGTGTGACGTTGCTCTGTCCAACGGCACCCCTCTCGCGAGAGTTCGGGGATCGCCCCAATGGGTCAAATCGGGGCCCACTGATAGGGGAATGGTCACTTTGCGCCGCCGTTGGCGCAACGGGTCGATGCGCAGGCGAGAAAACCATCTCTGCAGCCGCCTCATGTGAAGCAGCCCCAGCGGCACCACCATATGAGCGGCTGACATCATGCCCAGCAGCCTCATGACAGAGAGGGCTGTCACAACACTTCCCGGGGAACAGCGGCGAAGCGTAAATTCGACAGGTGAATCACCAGCTTTTTTGTTTGAATAGCTGCTTCCTCCTTGAGCTAGCCATCAAAAACAGATCGTCCAAGTAGAACAGTACTCTCAATTCTGTTGCCCGAAGCGGCCGGAGAGCCGTCTCCACGCACTTGGAAAACGTTCGTGGGGCGAACGGGAGACTTTTGTACTGGTAGTGTGACCCTTGGAACGAGAAACGCAGGAATTTCCTGTGTTTGGGGATCACTGTGACGTGGAAGTAGGCGTGCTTCAAATCTATTGAGGTGAACCAGTCGCCCGGCTTTACACACTGTAACACTCGTCTGATTGTTAACATGTGAAACGGCCTCTCCGCGATGCATTTGTTGAATAGGGCTAGATCGAGAATCGGTCTCAGCCCTCCTGTTTTCTTGGGTGCCAGGAAATAACGGGAATAGAATACCTGCATTTCCTCTCCCTTCGGGACCGTGGAAATCACTTTTTTCGCTAGAAGCTGCTGGAGCTCCGCCAAAAGTGACAGCTGTTGATCCTTGGATGACAGCTTTGTTTCCACAATCCCATTGAATCGCGGTGGAACAGAGGTGAACTGCAGGGTGTGACCCTTGCTGATCAGCCTGTCCATCCATTTGGCCAGGGTGCATGCGTTCAGCCATTCTGAGTAATGCTCTGAAAGCGGCTGTGCAGCCTCTTGTTTTGATGCGGCTGTCATGGAAACGAGCCACGCTTGAGCCCCTGCCGCCGCTGCGAGGGGAGGAGTCCTCCTCGCAGCCCATGGGGGGCTCTGCCCGAAAGGGCTGGGTGTGTGTGTCATTAGCAGAGGCATGCCCTGCCTGCTCAGCTTGTGACAAGAGTTTAGCTTCCTCTCTCCTGAGCGTTGGGACGCGAGGAGGAATAACACTGTGACTGGGCAGCAGACTGCTGACACTGAACGAGCTGCGTGTCATTCGTAGACAGAGAGCTTGTTTTAGCGGCCGTCTCGCCACATGACACGTGGCGAGACGGTGAGGGGAAAGTAATGCAGGGCTGGCTCGATCAATAATACAAGGTTTATTGACGGCCTGCCTATATGTGGGGGGGGATGCGTGTGAAACAGTTATGGCCGGGCCGGTAGGCTCCGGCGTTAACTGTGTGGGGAGAAAACAGCCGTCTTTACTAAAGAGGTGTTTCCCGCTGTCACACGCTCCTCCCTTGCCCCCTAATAGTCGGCGCTTGTGGGGCGGGACATCGCCCAATGAGCCCGCTGCCCGAGGCCTTTGCTGGCCGGTCGCCGCAGCCTGCGATGGAGGCGGGCGGGGCCGGTAAGCCGGGCGAGGCTGCCTTCGTAAAGGTAATGAAGGGCTGGCTCGATCAATCATAGAAGGTTTTTTAATGGCCTGCCTATATGTGGTGGGAGATGCGTGAGAAACAGTTATGGTCGGGCCGGTAGGCTCCGGCGTTAACTGTGTGGGGAAAAAACAGCGTCTTCAGTAAAGAGGTGTTTCCCGCTGTCACACGCTTCTTCCTCGCTTCTCCCTCGCCCCCTAATTGCCTTCGCAGGCACTTGTGGGGTGTGACATAGCCCCATGAGCCCGCTGCCCGGGGCCTTCGCCGCCGCCTGCGATGGAGGCGGGCGGGGCTGGTAAGCCTGGGGGCCAGGAGTGGAGCGCTGCCGCCCGGGTGGAGGCGGAGGGCGGGAGATTTGTCTCCGGAATTTCTCTGCCTCCTCGGAAGCGGCCTGCATGTCATCCACTAAAGATGACAGACGGGACCTGAACAGCACGTCCGGGCTGATGGGGCACTCCAGTAATTGCCGCCTCATCGGCTCAGGGATGCCCGGGGTCTGCTGCAGCCACAGGTTCCTCTGTATGAGGTGCTGCCATGCCGCCGTCCGGTAGAGCAGAGGCAGAGGATGACACCGGCGGTTTTCGCCACGTCGACTGCCTGTTCGGACAGACGATGAGGGTTAACCGCCATGGTGGAGATGTTATGCGTCAGCAGGGCGATGTTAATCACAACAGCCTCTTGCTGCATCATACACCGATGCGCTCTGTCTGTAAGCTTGGCCATCAGCTGGTCTTTGGGAGTGGGGCAGCGGTCGCCTAGCCCCGGCTTCACTCCAAAGACAGCATACAGAGCGGGATCCAGCGGCGGTACCGCCCTGTAACCCCGGTCTGTCAGTCCCTCCGTCTTCTTGACCTGGATAAATGTTTTCACCGGGGCACCGAGCCTCCCGGGCTCCGCCGCAGCCCCACTAAAGTACGGGCAGATGGCGGGAAACATTGGCCAGATCGGGTCGAGATGGGCGGGGCGTGTCGCGGCCTCGAGCCCCCAGATGCCACGGAGCAGGTCCGGGCGTTGGGGGTCCTGAGGCATGGGCACCGCAAGGCCAAGGGTTTGCGGCTGCCCTTGCGTTTGGTAGCTCTGCCACCAAAGCTCCAACCACTGGAAGTGAGGTGGCGGCAGAGACGGGCAATTGAATCAAATCTTCGCCCCAGTCTCAGTTCACCATCTGATCTTTCAGGGACTCTCTTAACCCCTGGTAAAAAGCAGTCACCAGAGCCTCACCTTCCCATCCGGTCTCAGCTGCTAGGGTCCGGAACTCAATGGCATACTCTGTGACTGACCGTGGCCCTTGGGAGAGGGAATACAAATGTGAAGCAGCCAAAGAGCATCCATGAACCGCTCACTGGAAATGCAGTCTGGATGTCGATGAGTCCATAAGTCGGTAGTCCAGTCCAAGGCCTTTCCGATTAGCCGGGTGATGTATGCCACTTGAGATCGTTCAGTGGGGAAGTTTGCTGGTTGCAATTCAAAGATCAACGAACACTGAGTCAAAAAGGCCTTGCAGGCAGCCGGCTCCCGAAGGGTGGATTGGGGGGACAGCTTAACGGTAGGCTCTGGCGCAGGGAAAGTAACAATAGGAACCAGGACCAGGCAAAGTCCTCATTCGATAGCCAATCGACCAGACCATCTTGTTGGTTGTGTACTGTAACCCTGAGTCTCTGAACAAAGGATCGAAGCTCCTCTACATCCGCTGTGCCTCTTTGATCTGGCTCATTCATGATGTCAGGATAGAATGACGGGCACAGTCGCAGACGCAGGTCAGTGTTATTGTTCGGTATAAATAACTTACACAGCAGTCAACAAATAATAAAAATCAACTCAGAAGGTAGGACCACAAACACTTCAACGAGTGATTAAAGTTAAACTTAGAGTTCATTCCAGGTTAAGGGCAAAGGTAAAGTTAGTTTGGTTACAGTACATTCCATGGTAGGTCCAAAGCATAGTCCAAGGCACAGTCCAGGTTCAAAGCACAGAGTTCAATCAGCGTAGCGACGTATCCAGACAGGGCAAGACAAAGGGAAGGTCAGGGGCAAGCAGGGTTCAATACCGTAATCCAAAGAGAGTCCACGCGAACGGTCCAAAACGATTCCAAAATCCGTCGAGGCGAGCAGGGTCAAGTGAAGAGTCAGCGTATCCAAAGTTCCAAAGTAATTCCCAAGAGAAGATCACGAGAAGTAGCACCTGTAGCATGCAAATCATGAATGAGCACTGACGAGCCATGCGGGGTAGAATTTAAACATGGCCGCTCACTTCCTCACCAGCTCAGCTGAGCTGGCCTTGTGCCGACTCCTCAGTGCCCTCTGCAGTCCTGGAGGGCACGCTGTGTGTTGAGTCGTGACAAAAGTAACTAAGTAAAGTAATTAGTAAAGTAACTAATTACTTTTGAAAGTAAATAATCAGTAAAGTAACTGGATTACTTTCTTGGATAAGTAATCAGAAATCAATCTTTAGACTTTTTTTTAGTAACTTGACCTACACTGTATATGATATGATATAGATATCTGTGTATAATTTGATATTATTTAGATATAGAGGTAGCGTCCCCTAGCTGCCCATAGCTATGAATATTGAGATGCACTCCCGAATTATTTTGTCTGTGAGAGATCACTCTGTCTAATGTTAATTAATGCACTAAATGATGTATGCAGCTTAATGCAATACCAATGTTTGTTCCTTTAATGAATTTTAACTTTTAATTAAATAACTATTTTTACCCTGTGGGGGGACGTGCAACGTCTGGCCTGCAGGGGGAGTATGTGCAGGTTGGGAGCACACCGGATCGGCTGGGGGGATTGGACCTGATTGCGGACACCTGCTCGCAACAGGCCAATCAGGGAGTGTGTACTTATGTGCCTGCTTTGTGTTGTAGTAGGAGAACCAGGAGTGAACGGACTAGAGAGATCCATGGCGAGAGCGAGTGGAGATCTCACCAGAAAAAAAAAAAACACACAGAGACTCTCGGAAATCTTTACTAAAAAATTATAGTTTTTGAGTTGTTGTGTTCCACTTCTAAGGACAATAAATAAGCTCCCGCTGAGGGATGACAATTCTGCCTTCGCATACTCATTGAACCCACTACAGTGGAGCCCAACGTGGGGCTCGAGCGCAGAAAGAATGGGCCAGTCCCCGTTGGGAAACGTACTCGGGCACCTGGCCGAGATGGCCGAGTGGCAAGGCCAGCTCCACCAGGCACAGAACAAGGTGCTCACGGAGCTGGCCCAGTCCTTGGCCGCCGATCGAGCTCCTCGCCTCCGGTGGATGCGGCGAAGGACCCAGAGGGGCGGGACCAGCAACCCATATCCACGTCCCGAAGATGGGGGAGGCAGATGACACGGAGGCCTTCATCGAAACCTTCCAGGGGGTGGCCGAGGTCTCAGGGTGGCCTCGCCCGGAGTGGGCGGACCGTCTACTGCCGCTCCTGACAGGAGAGGTGCAGCTTGCGGCCAACAGACTGCCGGCTGGGGCCCAGCGAGACTATGAAGCCATCACCAGGGCCATCCGGGACCGGCTGGGCCTCTACCCGGAGGAACATCGGCGGCGGTTACGGGCGCTGGCCTTCAGCGAGGGGGACCGACCCTTCGCCTTCGCCCAGCAGATGAGGGACAAGGCAAGGAGGTGGCTGGTTCCAGACCGGAATACGGCAGAGGAAAAGGTGGAGCAGGTGGCCCTGGAGAGTTTCGCGGAGGGGCTGCCGGCTAGGACCTCCGCCTGGGTCCGATACCACCGGCCCGAGAGTCTCTCTCCGCTGCTGCAGCCACCACCAGCGAGCCAGCGTCCACCGACAGCAGGCCCACGAACCGGCGTCGGCTGCCCCACAGCGGGATAGGCCAACCCCGGCGCCGAGGGCGAGATGGGGGGGGCATCCAGAGCGGGCACATGAGTCGCCTCCCCTCCCCACTCCACAGACGGGCGCTCAGACGGCAGGGGAGGGGTGTTGGCGGTGCGGGTGGCCTGGCCACTTCCGGCGGGAGTGCCCTATGATGGAGGTGGGTCAGGTCGTCCGCGTCACCGGTGCCCAGTCTCCTCCCCACGGTCCCGGTGAGGCATACCGTATCCCGATGAGGATACAGTGGGGTATGCACCAGGTGCTTTTGGACTCGGGCTGCATGCAGACCATGAGCAAACAGCGCCTGGTGCGGTCCGAGGCATTGGGGGAGGCGTTGAGCGTTTCGGTGAGGTGTATACACGGGGATGTGCACGAGGATCCTTTGGTCCCTCTCGAAATTCGTTGTGGGGGAGAAAATATAGGGTCAAGGCGGCTGTTAGTTCGAGCCTCTCGCATCCCCTGATTCTTGGGTTGGATTGGGCGCGGTTTCCACAGGCTGTTAGGGGGACTACGGGGATGCGGACACGACAGGTAGGGACATGTAAGTCGTGTGATGTGTTCTGCGCTGAGGCGGGGGCATCCGACGCTGATCAGGGATCGGGGGAGGCGGGTGGTCCCCAACCCGAGGTCCCAGCGCCGAGGTTGCCACCTGTGGAAGATTTGCCCCTCGAGCAGTCTTGTGACGCCACATTGTGCTCAGCCTACGACCAGGTGATAGTTATTGATGGGAGTCGGGTCCGGCCAGACGCGGCGCTGACTTACCCACACTTTATGGTTGTTAGGGATAGGCTTTATCATCCCAGGATTAGAGGTGGGTAGGAACGCGCTACATTTACTCCCTTACAAATACTTGAGTAACTTTTTGGATAAATTGTAATTTTAGGAGTAGTTTTATTGCAACATACTTTTACTTTTACTTGAGTAAATATTTGAAGAAAGAACGGTACTTTTACGCCGTTCCATCTGGCTACGTGACGGTCGTTACTTTGTTTGTTTAAATCTTTTCTTTTATTACATGCGAGATCTATTTTTATCACGTGAATATTCCTTAGCCCAAGTGAAGGAGTTCAAGTACCTCGGGGTCTTGTTCGCGAGTGAGGGTACTATGGAGCGTGAGATTGGCCGGAGAATCGGAGCAGCGGGGCCGGTATTGTGTTCGCTTTACCGCACCGTTGTTACGAAAAGAGAGCTGAGTCGCAAGGTAAAGCTCTCGATCTACCGGTCGATCTTCGTTCCTATCCTCACCTATGGTCATGAGGGTTGGGTGATGACCGAAAGGACGAGATCGCGGGTACAAGCGGCCGAGAGGCAATTGAATAACGCCTGCACACACACACACAGGCACGCACGCACACGCAGAGTGGTAATCGGGAGAGTTGGGAGAATCCCCTGTGGCCCGTTAACGTTTCGGGGGGAGCCGGTTCAACGTCGCAACCAATTCGCTTTTGTCTAGAGGGGAGTAACTGAGCGCCCCCTCCCGAAGTGGCACAGCCCAGGTCGGCCTTGAACTGCGATTGGTCAGAAAGACGTAACAGCTAATGACAACATTGAACTCTCATGCAGGCTCGAACAGAGTCACACACACACACACACACACACACACACACACACACACACACACACACACACACACACACACACACACACACACACACACACACACACACACACACACACACACACACACACACACACACATTATTTTTAAAACTCTTATTTATTTTATTTAAAAGGATGTTATTTACATAATCTTTATTTGAACATTGCTGTTTTATATTTTGTTGGTGTCTATTTTGTACCGTTTGTGTTGTTCTGTTTATTTAGAAAATAAATCGGAGAAACTCAGTACTTGTACTCTTGAGTACTTGAGTAGTCTTTTCACTGCATACTTTTTTACTCTTACTTGAGTAATTATTTTTACGAGTACTTTTACTTCTACTTGAGTAATTATAATCTTAAAGTAACAGTACTTTTACTTGAGTAAATTTTTTAGCTACTCTGCCCACCACTGTCCAGGAGCCACCGGGCAATGGTTTTCCAGGCGGCGCATTATAACCCAATGGCGGGCCATTAGGGGTACGATAAAACACTTAACTGGATAATTGCCCGGTTCTATTGGCCGGGGATTCAGGCGGAGGTGAGCAGGTGGTGCGCATCCTGCCCCGATTGCCAGTTGGTGAATCCTCCGGCCGTCCCCAGGGCTCCCTTACGGCCCCTTCCCCTGGTGGAAGCCCCCTTCGACTGCATTGGCATGGACATTATCGGGCCATTAGAACGTTCCGCACACAGGTATCGATTTGTGTTAGTCCTGATCGACTATGCAACCCGATACCCGGAAGCAATTCCGAGTGTTGCACAGGCGTTGTTTCATGTCATATCGCGGGTGGGAATCCCGAAAGAGATTCTCACTGACCAGGGCACCAATTTCGTGTCACGCACGATTAGGGTTTTCCCTAGGGATGCACCGAAATTAAAATTCTTGGCCGAAACCGAAAACCGAAAATGAGGAAACCAAGGCCGAAAACCGAAACACCAAAAGAAATTATTATGACAATTATTAGTACCATTTAGGGTTGCCGCGGTATACGGTTTTAGGTTAAAAAGGTTAAAAGTTCGGCAGTTTGTCTTTGCACTGTTTTATTTTTTATGTGTTTTTTCTAGAGCTGTCAAGCGATTAAAATATTTAATCGTGATTAATCGCATTAATGTCATAGTTAACTCACGATTAATCGCAAATTATTTTTCTATGCTAAATATCCCTTGATTTTTTTGTCCCATAATTCTTCTCATTTTAATTCTCTTATCAACATGGTGAAGTGCATCGGCTTGCCTTGTGCAAATGATTTTTTATTGATAACAACATTGGCATATACTGATCAAAACAGGACGATACAAAAAAAGGGCCTATAGTGCAATTAAACGACTGCTTTGAACAAATGTCATTTTAACATAGCAGTCAGGCTACTGCTTCTTTGTTTTGAGCCAAAGAATTATTATTATTTTTTTTTTTTATAAAATAATTGCGTTAATCGCGCGATAATTTTTTTAACGCCGTTAAAATTGGTTTGCGTTGACGCCGTTAATAACGCGTTTAATTGACAGCTCTAGTTTTTTCATAAAAAAAAGAATACATACAAACATAATAGATAGGCTACCTAATAAAGCATTGGAACACGCAAGACCGGTAACCATAGCAACGCCGGTAAACAAACCCCGCAAAGTCCAATCCCTACGAGAGCTCCCCGCGCTACGGCCATCCGGAGGCGCACAGAGCTTTTGGCCATGATATATACAATTATATTATACTATTATACATATATAACGTTATAAGACGCTGTCACAGAGAATTGGCGCGCTGCCAGACGCTGTCACCGAGTGTGAGAGGAGAGTTGACATAGAAGATGGCGGTTGACCTAGTTTCAAAGTTTATACGGTTTGTAATCGGTAACACAACCCTAGTACCATTGCATTTATGGCTATGACTGTGTACTAGCTTCATTAAAATCAAGGCATTACAATTTTTGCAAATCGCTATACGTGGGTCTTTCTTAGAAACATTGAAAAACGTCCACACCGCAGACATATTGGCGCTCAACAAGCGTGTGCTGGCCGCGCTTTTTGTTTGCCTCATCACAAATTTCTGTTTTGGCCGTGTTGTTTCGTAGATAAAAGTATTTCGGCATCCCTAGTTTTCCCCATTTGAGTTACTTTATGGGCCCAGGGGTGTCCTGGACCTCATTAAGAAAACAGGGAGGAGGGGTCCAGTGACAGCAAAAACGAAATGCAAAGCTTGACTCTCTAGGGGAGCCGGAGATTACGCGATCTCACCCCGGGGGACAAGGTCCTTGTACTGTTGCCAACCAAGTGGCAAGGGCTCTTTGTGGTCATGCGGCGAGTCGGGGATGTGGATTACGAGGTAGCGTGTTCGGACGGGGGCGAAAACAACATGTGGTCTCTGTCGCGTTTGCGTCGACGCTGACGGAAAGAGAAGAGCTCGGGCCGGAAGTCCCGGGCCCAGGTCCCATCCCTCCGGTAGGTCGGGGCGAGAACCTCTCAGGGAGTCAGGCGCGGGACGTTGCCGGCCTGCAACCCCGGTTTGTGACGTCTTTTCGCCCCTGCCCGGTCGCACCCCGTTAACTACTCACGACATCGAGACGCAGCCCGGGTTAACGGTGTGGACACGCCCCTACAGGCTGCCCGTCCACAAACAAGATGTGGTGCGGCGCGAATTGGCAACCATGTTAGAGTTGGGCGTGGTCGAGGAGTCTCACAGTGACATCCAACATGCATATCTGAGAATCAGGCCTCTCTTCAATAATGACAAAAAGTTATGAAAGAAATACAAGTTAACTTTTTGTTATCTCATAAGCGGCGTGGTGCCGGCTCCTTTTGACCCCAGACTCAAAAAAGTGGCCACAGGCCAGCTGTGTCTACACACCTTAAGCCACAAATGTACACCTCCATCCCACAAAAAATGGGGACTAGAAACTAACCTCTGTCTCCCCCAATGCCTCGGACCGCACCAGGCACTGTTTGCTCATGGTCTGCATGTACATTTACTGTACTGTTGGAGGTCACGCCCCTTTTCCGGCCTTTTCGAGATAGCTAGGGATGCTAAAATGTTTACAAACATTTCCCGGGGCCCTAACCCTAGAGAAAAAAAGTTTTCCCAAATGGACTGTCATTTCGACACAGCCCCTCAGTAGTGTTGGCTGCAAGACCTAATGGTTCAGAATGTGGCTGAAAAACAGTTTTTGAGATAGGAAGGTCCTACCGCCCTGAAATTTGAATACCTTATTCTAGGGCCTTACTGGGATTCGAATGCCGGGGGCCCTTCCTGCCCGAAACTTGGCCCGGTCAGACCCCGAGGGCAGGCCCCCTCTTCCTGCCCTCGGGGTCCGACCGGGCCAAGTGTCGGTGCGGGGGTCGGAATAAGGTATTCAAATTTCAGGGCGGTAGGACCATCCTATCTCAAAAACTGTTTTTTTAGTGTAGCCCGTGGAATTAGATGCCACACAGGACACAATGACTTCCGGGGTTTCTTGTAGCATTAATTTATTTTGGGACACAATGATTTTTGTGGCAGAGTGTTATATGTTCTTTTTTAACAGACTATAGCTTACTGTGCGCAACAGTTGCACTTCAATTTAAATCTGCTCAAATCATAAAATAAATGAATAAAGTAAATACAAGAAAATACAAGAAAACACTACATTAGAAAATACGGCAGTGGCATGCCTGCAAACAGGAAATGCAAAATAACATGTTACATACACATTTCACCACTATAAACATTAATGTCATTCAATAATGTAAACATCAAATAACCAACTTCACACAACAATATACACATTGACTGATAACACCCACACCTCGGCACACGCGTGGTGCCATACATCCCAACGCAAGCGAACGCCCACGTGGGCGACCGGCGCCGAAATTCCACAGACATCCAACGCGAACACGGCCATCCCGACAAACACTCACCGTCATCGCTATATTTATTGTTCCACACAGCAACAACCGCCAGCATATATGTCCATAGGCCACTCCAACAGCACACAACGGAGACACACCTCGTCCTCACGCCAAAGACCATCGCTGTCCAACGGCAAAACCGGAAGAAAAGGATCAGGATGCACCGGGCGCAGCATTATATAGTAGGGGACTCAATACTGCCACCCTGTGACCAGACGGCCACACCACCCGTTGCAAACCACAGGTTAATCGAACATCCTTGGTCGAGATACACCAAGTGGAAACTACATCCTATATAATTATCACCCGGTTACATGAGCTTGGTGTTTTGCTTTCAAAAATAGGTTATAGAAGAAGTCTAAACTGCAGAAAATAAAAACATCCAAGCTGCCTATTAAGGATACCTCGGAATATCTGTCTATTTTTTAACCATCAGACCCTAGTTTACGACAAAAACAACACAATTGATGGCAGCTCCTTTGCCGCATGGTTTTTAGAGCCATGTAAGGATTAGAGGGGGCGGTCGATAGCAACCACCATAGCAACCATGACGGTCAAGTGACTGGATACAGCCCCGTTGAAAAAAATAGAATACCACCCTACACACTCAGGAGATTAATGATATTGTAATAAACCTAGAACGCAAGGTCAGATTGTTGCGGCTGGAGGAATCCGACAAACAACAAAGGCAGCGCCAACAGGATACAACTGATATTTATTTAATATACAGAACAACAACCGCTCGGTCAGGTGCCTGCGTTACCCCACCCGCCGAAGCGCGCGCACACACACACACACACACACACACACACACACACCACACATACTGGTTGCTGTGGTTTAAAAGGACACTTTTCCCATACAGGCCCAGACATGGTTTACGGGGTCCCACCTTTCCCTTTGTCCCAGAGACATGCAAGAAACATGAATATGGTCCAAAAAAAATCAGAACATTTTCTGGCTATTTAAAATTGAATTACTGTTAAAGAATCTGAAGTTATGAAAACCTGACTTTTTAAGGACTATGAGGACGGGGGCGGGAGGAGGCGTTTCCTGACACAACAGTGATTTCTGAGGACCCCCCTGGTTTATCTGGTCATTACCCATACACACACACAATCAGGGCAAAACCCTTAATTATAAGGACCGCACTGGTTTATCTGGTCATTACCCATACACACACACAATCAGGGCAAAACCCTTAACTATAAGGACCGCACTGGTTTATCTGGTCATTACCCATACACACACACACAATCAGGGCAAAACCCTTAACTATAAGGACCGCACTGGTTTATCTGGGCAATACCCATACACACAGACACACACACAATCAGGGCAAAACCCTTAACTATAAGGACCGCACTGGTTTATCTGGTCATTACCCATACACACACACACAGACACACACACAATCAGGGCAAAAACCTTAATTATAAGGACCGCACTGGTTTATCTGGTCATTACCCATACACACACACAATCAGGGCAAAACCCTTAACTATAAGGACCGCACTGGTTTATCTGGTCATTACCCATACACACACACACACACACACACACACACACACACACAATCAGGGCAAAACCCTTAATTATAAGGACCGCACTGGTTTATCTGGTCATTACCAATACACACACACAATCAGGGCAAAACCCTTAACTATAAGGACCGCACTGGTTTATCTGGTCATTACCCATACACACACACACAGACACACACAATCAGGGCAAAACCCTTAATTATAAGGACCGCACTGGTTTATCTGGTCATTACCCATACACACACACACAATCAGGCCAAAACCCTTAACTATAAGGACCGCACTGGTTTATTTGGTCATTACCCATACACACAGACACACAGACACACACACAATCAGGGCAAAAACCTTAATTATAAGGACCGCACTGGTCCAACTGTTCATTACACCCATACACTAGTGTTGTATGTCAATCCATCAAGAGTTTTGAGAATGGTCAATTACCTGGTATTTTGAAAGATTAACACTACTGAACTTTGACTAATGTGTAATACTCTATGCTATCTATACACAATAAACATGTTTATTTTCTCTTGAAATCTCATCTATCCACCAGCAGCTAAAAGATTTGCCATTAAAATGACAGGTCACTGTCATCTAGTGAATGGGTACCTTGAAAGGCGCTTTAAATAAAATGTAGTATTATTTTATATATCATATTATTTCTTAGCACTGAATGCTGTTTAACTTTTAAATAGTAATTTTGTAATTGTCTGCTGCTTTTATGGAACCTTGAGAAGGTTGTTCCTTTTATGTACCTTCATGTCCTGGAATTACAGTAATAATCTTTGAATCAGTTAATAAATAACACCATTTTTATTTATTTTCTTTAACAAGAGTGTAAAAAATCCTTAACATTGAACTTGCGTTATATTGAACTCCACATAAACAAATCTGAATTATTTGAACATGAACATGAACTATGAACTATGACAGGCCTATTCAACTAGCGGCCCGTGGGCCAAATACGGCCCCTCTTAATTTTTTCTGGCCCGCAAGAGGTTGCATGCAAAAAATAAAGGAGAAACATAGTTGCATGCAAATCAGGTTTCCGTGTGTAGCCGGTGATGCTAGCCAGTAGCAGTACCCCACAATCAGGAACTGGCATCACTTATTCTGACAATGTTTGGCTCAACCGATACGTTGAGTCTAGCTTTTCTCATATGAATGCCATCAGAACAAGGGCACGCTGCTCCATGACCTATGAGAAGCTGCATGAGTGTCTCAGGATGATTCAAACTAGGCAAAAAAGGCAGTGCAATCTTTCTCACTGACTCACTGGCTCAAAATGTCTCATATGTACAGTAGTTCTGTTTTGTGATGATTCAAACAACATTGTTGAATTCTAAATACGTGTCCAAAATATGTGAGAACAAAATATTTTCTAATGATACGATTAAAAGTGAAGGAAGGAATGCGTCTGACAAGTTTATTCCATGTAGTAGTACTATATATATTAAGTTAACACTACTTTAAGTACGATTTATTAGCAGCGATTCATTGACATCGTTCTACTCTGTTTGGCCCATGAACCCCCAGTGGTTTTCCTTTTCGGCCCACTTGTTAAGGAGGTTGAATAGCCCTGAACTATGAACTATGAACTATGAACTAACATGAACTAACACAAACACGTAATAATGCTCTGAGGAACCTTTGAAACATATGTAAAAAAATAAAACAAGTTAGACCTTTCTTTTAAACATAAGGCCCCTGTTCTTAACAAAGTCTCTTATATTTTGAGGAGTTCTGTCGCTCAAAACAGGGTGCTCAGAAACCTTACACCGCTCACACTCTAACTTAGTTGCCAAGTGTCCCTTTGAAATGTGTGTCTTAAAATGTTTCATGACAGCACCAACTTTAGTCTTGCTCCATGGCCTTTTCACACATCTTCTTGATTTGAATTCTGTCAATGAAAAAAAAAAAGTTAAGATAGTGAAGACAAGAACTGTTATAAGTTTAGTTTTGAGCTATAGGTAAATTATGTTATATACAAAAGTCACATATAGTAGCATTCGTTGAAAATTCTAGGCAAACTGCTAGGGCTGCCCCCTAATAGTTGAACTTTAATCGATGTTTTCATTGGTCCGTTGGTCGTAGGATTAAAAAAACAAAACAAAGCTTTTAATTTGAAATGACGGACACAGGAAGTGCCACTACTCGTCACTTGTAAACCTCAGTGTGAAACACACCTGGTCCCTGTGGTTATTAGACAGTTAATTATTATGAAGGGCTGGAAATATAGTGTGGATTATTTCAGAGGATAAAGGACCCATAGAAGGTGACATCATGCAACTCTGCAGGTAAACATGTCAACATCTGAAACACGCAAGTAATGTTAGCCTAGCATTAGCATGACGATAGCGTCTTTTTCCGACTCTGGTAAAGACAAATCTAAAGTGATTAAAATGATATATAGTTATAAAGGTAAGAAGTTAGGCCATACTTGACTTTTACACCATTAAACTAGTTGGAAACATCAGGCTACATGATCATTTATAACAGCAGGCTAGTTAAAACAATATGATATTAGCAAAAAATATATAATTAAATTAATATCAGAAAAGTATGACGATAAGTCGACTAATGACCTTAACTGGTCAACCAGGAAAATCTTTGGTCATTGACAGGCCTAAAAACTATAAATGTCACATTTGTCTGGCTGCCAGATTTCTGCATACCTTTTAGGCCAAAGATATACTTGCTTCTAACAACAGTGATGTGTACATAAGATGATGACACCATGTACTAAATTGAACTGTACTTAGTATTCTGTCAATATTTAATTATTTATTAATGTGTGCTGATTAAGCATATAAAAAATAAAGGAATGAATGGATTTAGTTTTACCTTTGGAGCTGGATGCCACACTCTGGGTCGCACACAGTTTCTTTCCCCCTGGAGAAGCAAGAAATTATTTTGTTAGAATAGCTAGTACAATATCCAAAGCACCTATGGAGAAGTTTACTTTTCACACAAAAAAAAATACAATTTGCTGAACTTCTTGAACAGCTTGAACTTCAGAATTCAATGTTAAGGATTTTTTTCACGGTCGGGCAAATTGGTCAGAAATCTACTTGCCTGAAGTTTGGATTTACTTGCCCTATGCAACCGTTTTAATGTGAAGTGCCATTTTAAAATGTCCTTGCTAGTCAGTGTGCCGTAACAATTGTTGTAAATATGAACTTTATAATGACACAATATCAAAATGTATATCTCTAAGAACTGTACATTTACTTACAAATTCAGTGTGTTCACTAAACCTGATTTCTGGAACACCCAGACCATTACTACCATTTAAGACAAAAACAAAAACCTTACCTTTGTAACTCTTGGCCTCACCCTGGGTCAATTCCATACTTTTTCTTTTCCCTAAAATAAATATATAAAAAGAAGGTTCAGATTTAAGAAGTTCAGAAGTTATAACAGCTTTGCATTTTGTCTGCTTTCTCCCCGTCAGAACACATGCAGCACAGTAGTACTGCCTACAATATAGCAAATTATGACTTTCCCGCACATTACCTGAGGAGCTGGTGGGCTCTTCAGGCATCTTCATTTCTTGATTTTCTGGTGAAATGAATACAAAAATGGCCTTCAGCATCAATTGACGTTAAGTGATCAATGCACTACTTTGGTAGTCGCAATAGTGATTAGATGTGTCTGGTCTAAGTTTTATGAGTATGTTCTTGTTTCCTGTATGTGTACATAATTATAGTACACGACTACCTTTAAATGCGGCTCCATGGACTTGACCCTGATGGCCACATTTAGCTCATTGTTAGGTCAATTTATTGTGCCATATGCATGAAGTCAGACAAAATTATCATAAAATGAAATGTGAAAAGCACGCATGCATAAGGGTCCCAGAGGTTAAAACACTAAAGTTAAAGTCAACTTTAAAATGAATATTATTATTAAATGATTTGAAATAGTTTTTTGAAAGCAATAGTGTTTGTTGTGAATTTCTGTTTCGGAAAAGAGCTGTCCCTTGCATACCTTATGGTTTACCAGGCCATTTTAAGTTGGGGAGAAGTTGAACAAACATAAACCCATGATAACTTCAGTGTTAAAGCAAAGGGAACTTAAACATGGTTCTTAATCCACAAAATACCACAAATGTACACTGGAAGATATTCAAGACATACCTCCGTCGTCGCCTCCGCCGCCTCTGTCATCACCTCCGTCGTCACCTCCGTCGTCAACTTCGCAGCCTCCGCCGCCTCCGTCGTCACCTCCGCAGCCTCCGTCGTCACCTCCGCAGCCTCCGTCGTCACCTTCGCAGCCTCCGTCGTCACCTTCGCAGCCTCCGTCGTCACCTTCGCAGCCTCCGTCGTCACCTTCGCAGCCTCCGTCGTCACCTTCGCAGCCTCCGTCGTCGTCGCCTTCGTCGTCTCCATCGCCTTCATCATCTCGATCTTCCAGCTCTGGGTCCAATTCAGCTAAAGAAAAGCACGATTGATGCAAAAATAAAAATCATTGTTGTTTCAAGTTTGTACACCTCACATTAAGAGTGTTGATACCACCACTTACCTTCAACCTCAATCTCGTCAAGAGACATTCCCTGGAATTTTGCAAGAGTTCCTTTTTCCATTGCAAGTAGAAGCTTTGTGATTTTTGCCATTTCTATAGTTGCCTCCGGAAGACGATAAAAGTCTCTGTGGACCAGAATGTCGTGGCCCAAGAAATTGGGAGTTGGTCCAGCTCATTATTTTTGAGATTGAGAATTTGGGACAATGTTGCAATGTGCTTGCGAAGTTGCGTAGACCTCAGATTATCAGGATTCTTTGCACCACACGCGTGTGCAAAAATTCGTATGCAGTCCTGTCCCCTGTAGTAGCTCGTGGGTGGGCACTGTGGACGTCCAAAGAGGAAGGGGTTATCCTTATGGACGTTACATGCGTCTCTTTTGTGTGATAGAAGTGTTGTTGCACTGACAACTTCCGGGTTTAATAGAACAGCAACTTTCCTCCCTCTTTTGCCCATAATTTCAACCCTGCTGAAGTGCTGGGCTAGCTTTTGTTCAAACGGTGACAAGCTAGCAGCTATGTCACTATGGAGCTCAGTCTGGTCTCTTTTTTTGAAGGACTCAAGTGTCATTTTTGAGACTTCTCCTGCACGGCGTCTATTAAAGACGATTATCTGAGTGAGTGTCACCCTAGCAAGTTCAGCATACGCCTGTGGAGAATCATGGTCTTTTAGGTTTTCAATGGCGTCTGCTGATTTGTCCTCCAGGTACTTGTGCAAGAGCTGCACATCCTCTGTGAATGGTATGGTGGATGGTTTGTTAAATTTTGCCTTGCTCAAAGTAGCCAGTGCAGTGTGGGAGACCTGTGTTGCCCACTGTTTTGTGCAGAGTTGTGTGAATCGTTCTGCTGCTTTAATCAAATCTTCATCCTCTGCTGCGATGGCCCTGCAGAGAATAATGTCACCGATCTTCTTGAGCGAGTGTCCCAATTTCAGGGCAAGGCTTGGTGTGCAATAGGAGTGTTTCTCTTCATCATATCCTGCAACTGCTCTGACAGCTCCAATGATCTTGTAAAAATGATTTGGCTTTACAGCTTCTTCAAAGCTAAATATAGAATATTTCTTTCTTAAGGTCAACAACAGTCTGCCCATTTCTCGGACCTTGGCTCTGATATACTCAAACTTTGTTGAATCACTCCCATGCTTGTTGAAGAGAGACTGGCCCAGTTGCAGAATGAGGAAGTCATTTCGTACAACAGATGCAATCTCATCTTGCCTCATATTTCTAAGGATTTTCCACAGTCCAGCGCAAATTGCTTGGCAGAATGTTGTCTCCGAGATATCAGCCACAACTAAGACTCTATTCTTCCCAACAGCCTCACTCTCGGAGACCGTCTTTGATGGGCATCTACGCAAGTGGCGCCACAGCTCCTTACGAATGAACATGCCCTTACAATATGCACAGTGCACATGCGTTTGGGTTGTCACAGAGATTTTTGATCGTGATGGTCTTCTTCTTAATTTCAGTTGTCCTTCATGATTCCTCAAAACTTCCTGGTTGTGTTCGTAATTACCTCTGTTCCGCAACTTCTCAAGTAGTCTTTTTCTCTCTTTTGATTTCTTAGGAAACGAGAATGCTTCAGCAATATCAAGCTCTCCTTTTTCATGTTTTTTAAGATGACAGGATATTTTAGATTGAGGTGTTTTGCAAACATAGCAGTAATTTCTTTGAGTGCAAGGAGAGACTTCTGGCACGACTGCAGCCTCATTAGAAGAAGCCTCTTTTGTACTTGATAGAAGAGTCTGGGTATTGCTTGTTGTAGGATCATCATCACAACAGGGTTCACTATCAGGTATGTGGTCACCATCAATGTCGAATTTTACAGATTTGGAAGAATCCTTGTCTTCCTGTTCCATGCAGGACATAGGTTGTGGCACTCTCTGTCCTTTCCTGAGAATAAAGTGATTTAACTGGTCCACCCTTGCGATGTGGTAGGTTTACCCACTGTGGATCCTCACTATCACTATTTCCATCACAACTTGATTCAGTGTCAATGTGAAAGAGATCACCGGAGGAAGTGCCGTGACTACTTGCAGAGTCGGAAACATGCTCATCAACATCCTATGCAGCAAAAAAAAGAAGAAGCTTTGTTTAAAATAAACCCCCAAAATGTATTACTGTATAAATCACAATCCAACACGAAACATTTTAAAGTCAAATTTAAAATGGAATAGAAGACAATGAACATACCTGCAACGGATTCATCTTGATAAAGCAGGATTTGTGCCACGACCTTGAACACACTAAAAGCACATTTAAATGAAAAGTTAGCAAGTCTGGCTTTTATTTTAGTTTAACATAACTGCACCAAAGACAACAACAACAACTGTGTTGGTGTGATGTAAATACGAACATTTGCATGTGTAACCAAGCCATCTTAGAGCGGAGACAGGTCCATTGCAAGCTTCACAATGGTCCAAAGCGTTGACAAATGCGCTGGTAAGTATATGGTGGCACTGAGGAAGCAATAATGTATATCAGTAAAAATAAAATTGAGAAAATTTGTAAATATGCAATGTAAACATTTACCCACAGGCTGCACTGGATCAAGTATGATATGGATTTGCTCATACCCCACGTGTTAAACTTGACGTTAAATCTTCAAAATTGTATGCATTAATTTTTTTTTCATGATATGAAAGTAGATAGGGATGCTCCGATTGCAAGCAATCCGATCGGGCGATATGGAGCCTAAATTTGTGATAAATGCTTTTAGATCCGCTGATCACACAAGCCGATTGATCAAGCCATTCCGCCAATCGATGACATATGACGTGCATGTTAAAACTAGGGCTATTAAAGTTAACACGATAATGCATTAACGACCAAGAGACACAGCATTCACACAAGAGGAAAAAACAGCACAGATGTCGCTGTCTCCCCTTGCGTGATGCGAATACAGTGTTTTACGCCAATGCTTCAGCAAAGCATCTTTCACTCCCAGTCAGCCCCTCCCCCCTCCACTGTAAGCACGCAAACACATGCACACTGGTGTATGGTGGACCCTGCCCTAATAACAATGCTATACACATACAGTGATGTTGATAGGTTTTCAATGTAGTGAGTCCCCGGGACCCACAGGTGGCGAGTTGGGTGGGTCCCTGAGAAATTCAATGGGTCCCGACTCCCCAGTTTAAAAAATGTGTTTCTTTTTTATTATTATTCTATTTCTTAAATTAAATTAATAGTGTTAAACTCCTTGATGGTGGTATGATATGGTTAGAGCTCGAGTACTCAACCGTTCATGTTTAACACTAGAAACGCCGGGCCATTTTTACTTACTCCTAGCGCCGCAAGAGGGGTCAAATGACCCCTAAGTCATTTTAATGAGAGGCTGTGCATTTGCACATAATGATCACTAGGTGGCGCCAATGAGCTATTACCGCGCGAGCGCCACATTTGTGTGTGTGTGTGTGTGTGTGTCACAAGCCTAGTCCTCACGATTTTGTCATAAATGTACATATATTCAATCAGAAGGATTGCAAAAAAATCCTGTTTGATTTGCTCATTCGACACGAATGAGCACAGCATCGAGCAGTGGAAACGTGGGTTTATTTACTATGAAGTTCGTATTTTTAAAGGCCCACTATGCAACTTTTTTAGCCAAAATTACATTAAGTATGCAGGTTGAAAGTTATGCTGATGGTTCTGCATCCATTTCTGGGTCGATTGGTGGGTGTGTCATTTACCCATGTCGCCTCTCCAGTGAAAAAGCGCATATGCAACTTGCTCTGTTCGGACCGACACAATCCGGATGTGACGCAACGGAAGTATCCTCGAAAATGTAGTCAGATTGTAGTTTCGAAAATGCTTTACGGCACAGACACACACCCAAACATGGCACCGGCTAGATATAAACAGCCAGTTGCGAGGCAATTGTTGCATTCATCATGGATCAATCGACTAATGGTACGGCCACACCAACCGCGTTACTCGCGTTGGATAACGCTAACGCGCCTAACCTGACGCTTGATCATTGTGTGTCACAAAAATGGTTCAACGCGCCCAACGCGCATGTGGCTGCGCTAGAGTCCGAGGTAGGAAACCCAAACGCCGCCGTGTTTGGGTGCATGATAGAGTTTAGATCGGGTTAGATTAAATAATCTCGGATATAAATAACGATCTCATCTCATCGTCATCTGTTTATCCGGGGTCGGGTCGCGGGGGAAGCAGCTCAAGCAGGGGGCTCCAGACTTCCCTTTCCCGGGCCACATTGACCAGCTCTGACGGGGGGATCCCGAGGCATTCCTAGGCCAGTGTTGAGATATAATCTATCCACCTAGTCCAGGGTCTTCCCCGAGGTCTCCACCTAGTCCAGGGTCTTCCCCGAGGTCTCCTCCCCACTGGACGTGCCTGAAACACCTCCCAATGGAGGAAGAGTGAACGCTCCGTTCACTTGCATGGACAGAGTCTCGTAACGACGGTGCGGTAAAGCGAACGCAATACCGCCCCCGCTGCTCCGATTCTCCGGCCAATCTCACGCTCCATAGTACCCTCACTCGCGAACAAGACCCCGAGGTACTTGAACTCCTTCACTTGGGCTAAAGACTCATAAATAACGATAATCGGGTTAAATAACTTCACATGGTGTGTCTGGTGTGTTTCCAGCATTCGTAGTGTTGATCAGCAGAGAAATAGTCTAGCAACCAGAGACGCTCTCCATGCAAGTGAACGGAGCGTTCACTCTTCGTCATAACTATCGAACCAAACATCCTTCACATTTACCGAGCGAACATTATGAAAGTAAAATGCACATTTCTCGCTAAAAATGTTTCCATAAACGCATTTAATGGCGTAACTATGTTACTATTTCCACCCAGAATAAAGAAAGATGTCGGCCGTATCCTTCTGTGCAAGGGTCACTACTCTCTGTCAGTGACGTCGGGTCAAGCTCCACGCTGATTGGCTATCGTCGCTAAGCGTCACGCGTTGAAAGTTCTGAACTCCGGGCGTTGGTGCTTTACGGCACAGACCCCGAAACAGGGAACCGGCTCGATATAAACACAAACAACTAAGGGATTGTTATATTCATCATAGATCAGCCGACTAAAAAGAGACAGAGAAACCCAATGTCGGAGGAACAGAAGAAGAGAAAAGGGAGACTGACCGACAGAGAGGCCAGACACGAGTAAACTTTGGGCAAGCTTTTCAGGAATAGCGTGAACTGAAAGAAAAAGAAGACTGCAAAACAGACGCCGACTCGGCCGTGTTGCTTTTGAAATTGAAAGTACCCTTGGGTGAACTTTGTCTTCGTGGTATTCTTGATGTTGATAGTCTCTATACAAATGTGTTTGCTCAACCATTTTGTTGTGAGCCCTGTAAAAATTGTTTTCTCGACCGTTTTGTTGTGAGCCCTGTATGTTTCTAGCTTGCTTGGTTGCAACCATATAAACACCTTTGTTTCCATGGGTGTTTTGCTGTTCGTCCGTCTCGTCCCCCAGATACAGACTGAATCCCCGAATCCAGGTTCTTGTTTATTTAGATTATTATGTTGGCCAAACCTCTTACACTGATTGTTCTGTTCAACCTAAGATATAACAATTATAATCTAGGATATAAATTCTCCCCGTCAACTATAAAAAAGGATGGATTTATGTTTATTGCAATACAAATACACCATTTTAAAAATGTATAACCTTGCCTACACTTTATGAACATCTACTTCGGACATGGCTCCACGCATTCGCCGGCTTCTTTGAAAACAAACGCACATGGCTCGCGTAGAAGTGCATGGGGAAGGGTCGTCAACGAGTTGTTACGACAGTGTTGTGAAATATCTACTACGAAGCTGTAGGGGGCGCTGTGTAGAGAAATGTGCCTGCCAAAATCAAGAAAACAGCCAAGGAATGCCCGAAGTTGCATAGTGGGCCTTTAATTGTTGAAATGAAATCAGCGGTGAAGAGCTAGTTGTTTTGGTAGCGGCTAAATTAGCATGTCGCGATACCTTGTACAGGGGATCACATCTGCGCCGAGTACATGCGCAGCGGGTTGAAACAGCGCTTGTCCGGTCTGCTCACAAGAAGGTTTCTTTGGCCAGTTACTGTGATTAAACACGAGTTGTTTAATGTTCACAATGTATCGTTTTTCATGGGGAAAATGAGATGCGTCCCCGGGACGCATGGATAGTGAGTTTAGTGCGTCCTTTCAGATTTTAATGCGTCAGGGACGCAGGACGCGTACCTAGCAACATCACTGCACATACACTGTAGGCTATATTTATAATTGAATAACTTGATCGGAGCATCCCTAAAAGTAAATGTTCATACCTACAGAATAAGTCATCACTTGTAAAAAATTGGGTTGATACTTTTCAACCTATGGCTTATTAAACATAGTAGAAACACAAATCCTCATCCTCCAATTTTTCAGTTTCTAAGCTATGCAGCTGCAAGGAGGCATTCAAGAAGGGAATTCATGAAAAACGGGGTCCTCATAATTACACTTACAGTGTCGTCTTTGGATGTTGCGGGAGTTGAACTAACCGCTGCCATCATATCAACCCCATCACAGATGTCCTGTGAATGAGTCAATGAATGAAACAGAGTTGACATTTGAACATGAACCAATTCATTTTCATTTCACAAACATTGTGTCACAACACCAGCAATGTGTATGGCAGAAATGTTAGTTACTAGTCAGCAGAAAGAAGGAAGGCAGGAGTAATGAGCCCAAACTATTTGATATTCTATGACTTTTTCAGGTTTCCTATAACCGTAGTGGTTTCCTATGACCATGGGAATCCTTAACATAACACATAACCAACTTGTGAAACCTATTGTGTGAAGAAATGCAGAATTGAATTCATGAAAAACGGGGTCCTCATAATTCAGGTCTGAGAAGTGCCCATCCGACACACAAATCTCAGTTTGAATGTTTAACAGGTTTGCTTCTGTCCTTACAACACACTGTCCCTATAATCCTGTCAGGACAGTGTGTGTGTGTGTGTGGACTCTTGAGCACCATCATAACTTCAAACTTACCAGTATTATGAAAAACTGGGTCCTCATAATTCAGGTCTGAGAAGTGCCCATCCGACACACAAATCTCAGTTTGAATGTTTAACAGGTTTGCTTCTGTCCTTACAACACACTGTGTCCCTATAATCCTGTCAGGACAGTGTGTGTGTGTGTGTGTGTGTGTGTGTGGACTCTTGAGCACCATCATAACATCAAACTAAACAGTATTATGCCTGGATTAGGGATGCACCGATCCAACTTTTTCAGTTCCGATGCCGATACCGATGCTGGGGCCTTGCGTATCGGTCGATACCGATATCGATCCGATATCAGTCAGCACGTTTACATCATCATAATAGTAATAGTAATAGTACAATAGTAATAATACATAATAATAGTCATAATCGGGTAACTAAACAAATAAGATCTCAAAAGGATTTGTAAAATGCATGTAAACACCTTTATCCAATCTACTTCGCACAAAAATCGGCACGTGAACGGACAAGCTAAATCGAATAATAAATAAATAATAAAAACGAGAAACGGCGATTTATTAAAAGGTGGCGAAGAAGATGGAGGAAGCCGGTTAATGTAGCCCCCATTTATAAGAAGCGTATCCCTGGCCGCGGGAGCACGCATGGCATGCATTCATTAAAGGTGGAAGCACACAGACGCTACGCTTCGACTTCACCCAATGCTGAATTAAAGTACATGTTTTCCTAAACGTGGGTCATCAATGAGGTTGTTAAGTAGTAACTTAGGGCACATCTGTCAAAATAAACGTTTATTTCTTCCGACGTCTTTATGATCTTTATTCATTCATTGCGCCGCGGCCGAACTGACGTTATTGATATTATGAATCTAAGACCGCGTCGGGTTCTCCGACTCTCGGGTATCCTACATCCACAACAAGTAAAGACTCGTAGTGTGGTTTATCTTGACCATGGGGGAGAATGAATTGGGGAATGCCGTATACGGACGGGCGGCGGAGGGGCTGCTCCGGTGGGAGAAAGATGTTTTCAGCAGACAGCTGTCAACTCACTTCGGGTCGGCGATTTATTTAAAAAGCTGGCGCAGAAGATGGAGGAAGCCGATGTCGTGGCAATGTAGTTACCCCCTATAATAAGTGTATAATCATCAACATGCATTCAGTACAAACTACGCTTCGATTTCACCCAATGCTGAATTAAAAGTACATGTTTTTCTAAATGTTGCTCATCAACGAGGTTGTAAATTAGTAACTACGATCTTTATTCCTTCATTGCGCCGCGGCCGAACTGACGGGGTATTCTCTGATATTATGAAACGCGACATGGAGGAGAAAGCAATGTTTTCAGTAGACAGCTGTCAGTTCACTTCGGGTCCATATCATTTCTCCGACGCTCCATTGTGCCGACCTCTCGGTCGTATGCCGACTTCTCCGCCAGCAGAGCCAGCTCCTCGGGCTGGACTCCGCATACGACCGAGGCAACGCTCGCTTTACACGCATTGCAAACAGCCTTGGAGCTAGTTGGTGTGGTGAGGCTGAAATATCTCCAAATCACAGACCCCTTCCTGCGACCCATGCTGTCTGTCGCAGCAACTCCACTCAATGCTCGCGCGTTGCGGCATGCATGACGTAGCCCGTGTCGCGTAATATGTTTTAAAATATTACTTAAAAAGGCACGGATCGGTCTTACGGATCGGTTTGCTTTTACAGATACCCAATCCAGCTAAAATGTTGATATCGGGGCCGATATCCGATCCTAATATCGGAGCATCCCTAGCCTGGATGTAAAATCATATTACAGGAATACTGTCAACTTACAGTGTCGTCTTTGGATGTTGCGGGAGTTGAACTAACCGCTGCCATCATATCAACCCCATCACAGATGTCCTGTGAATGAGTCAATGACAGAAACAGAGTTGACATTTGAACATGAACCAATTTTCATTTCACAAACATTGTGTCACGACACCAGCCATGTGTATGGCAGAAATGTTAGTTAATAGTCAGCAGAAAGAAGGAAGACAGGAGTAATGAGCCCAAACTATTTGATATTCTATGACTTTTTCAGGTTTCCTATAACCGTTGTGGTTTCCTATGACCATGGGAATCCTTAACGTAACACATAACCAACTTGTGAAACCTATTGTGTGAAGAAATGCAGAATTGAATTCATGAAAAACGGGGTCCTCATAATTCAGGTCTGAGAAGTGCCAATCCGACACACAAATCTCAGTTTGAATGTTTAACAGGTTTGCTTCTGTCCTTACAACACACTGTCCCTATAATCCGGTCAGGACAGTGTGTGTGTGTGTGGACTCTTGAGCACCATCATAACTTCAAACTTACCAGTATTATGCCTGGATGTAAAATCATATTACAGGAATACTGTCAACTTAGTGTCGTCTTTGGATGTTGCGGGAGTTGAACTAACCGTTGCCATCATATCAACCCCATCACAGACGTCCTGTGAATGAGTCAATGACAGAAACAGAGTTGACATTTGAACATGAACCAATTCATTTTCATTTCACAAACATTGTGTCACGACACCAACCATGTGTATGGCAGAAATGTTAGTTAATAGTCAGCAGAAAGAAGGAAGACAGGAGTAATGAGCCTGTCATATAGACTTTGAAGGACCAGAACCATTTATAACGTATTGAAGGTGATACAGCAAGTGACTGTGGTGGTGCAAATCACAACTTGCCTTTTCTGAGACTGGCTCACTTTTCGTCAAGTTTGGGTCAGATGGTTCTTCACAGGGTGCCTGAAATAGTACAGAGGAAATTTACTAGTCACTTGTCTGGCAGCGTTTTCACTTAGTAGTCATTAAGAAAAAGAAGATGGGAGTAATGAGTCATGTAGCATAAAATGTGTAGGTCTACAACCAATTTCTACAATCTCAACGTTTTCACAGTTATGCAGATGTACACATGTACACATTCTCATGAATGATTAATTTAAGTGCACACTGTCCTTTATAAACTAAATAAAGAAATAAAACAACATCTACAATGACCCAGCTGACCTTCTACCTCACCTAATGCTGTGAACCGGTTCAAATATTTGTTAATTAAGCAATATCACACTCGTGCTCTTGCTCTTTGCCTGTGGCCTCATCTCTACAACCAAATCGCAGCTGGGCTGATATTCAGGACAATAACAGGTCCACTAATGCCATTTATTGGTTAACAGTAATAAAAATAACATACTATGATTTGTTAATTTCATAAGAGACCCCGTGGACCTTAACTCACCACTGAGCGCCATGGCCAAGAGTCATGGCCATAGTTAAATGTTATCTCCTCGCCTGGAAAGATTTCCTTGATGGAAAATAGACACAAGTGTGGCCTTCCTTTGACCATTATCCTCTTGACTTTGCAGTTGGGATGTATGTGATCATCGTTCACTAGTCGTCCCAGTGTTCCGTCCTCTTTTGAAGCATCTATGCTGTGAGAAATAGAAATTTTTAGTACAAAAATAAAGGTTTGATTTGGTTATATTTCTCTGTTTTTTGTGCTTCTACTGTGGGTAAGTAGGCGGTAGTCTGCACATAGCCTAGTGTTTTATTTTTGAAAATTGACCGGATGCTTTGTGCCTTTCCTGTGTCTGACTTCCTGCCAGTTAAAAAAGGCTTGTCCATCTGTCATCTAGGAAAGCACACGTTCTTTGATTTTATTTATTTTTTAAAAATAAACAAGAAACACACTGGTTTCAGATGAGAGTGGTTGCTGTCTAAACAGCAAGATTAATAAAGCCTGCCTGGTCGGGAGCAGGCTAGCTGCACAGAACAAATCTCCATAGTACCTTACGTGCCTTCGCTTTCATGAAACTGAAACACAGCTAAATTCATCCAGGATAACCAGAGAATCCCAGCTTAATCCCTTATCTTAGTTTTGTGAAATATCCCACTGGTAGTATTCGTCGGTTAGTTATTGGTGAACAGAGAGCAGAGGGATGACATCAGGAAGTCGCACATTCTATCTGCTCTATTAACATTCATATTATCCAGGAAAACCTAAGCATTTTGGACATGTAAACAGTTTGTAGTGCATAAAGTTGTTGATCAAAGTTTATAATTAAGTTCACTTGTCTGTAATTGCCTATCCCTGTATATCTAATTCAACACTGGGTGTAGGTTGATAGCTTTGAACCACCACTGAAGATAGTATGCAACAGGTCAGATTAATAAGACTTGATTGATAAATTTAATCCAGGGTTTCAGAAATTCAAATATGAAACAACAGACCAATACATAAATTAAATAATCATACAATTTAAATCTCTCTGTAAAGCACCTTTGGTCCAGCTTTGTTGTTATTGAATGTACCCTACAAAAAAAACACAACTTCTCTTTGAACAAGTAAGACGTTGATGAACAAGCAGCAATCTTACCAATAGTGCTTCCCATTCCACATGAACTCAAATGCATATTTGCTGTTTTTGTCATCTGCACTGTCGCTCAGAGACAAAACTCCACGATACTCCACCACAAAACTTTTTGGTTCAATGTAGTCTTGTGTAAGCACACCTCTCCCTGAAGAAAATAAAGAAAACAGCAACATCAGCTCCTGTTAGATAACCAACTTCATTTATGGCTGTATTTTCAAAGAGATATTCAAGGAATAGTTCACTTTAAATGAAATTTCATTCATGCTGATGAGAAGTCTGGTATAGTTTTTTAATCCGTAAAACACTGACTGAAGGGAAGAAAAAAGTTTGCAGTATTTTTCCAAACAGCGACCAGTTGTAAAACGTAATAAAACAACCCCTAATAACCTTTAAATGCTTCCAAACTGCTTGTGCACCTTCATCCAAGTCTCCTGAAGCTGCCACATGCAATGACTTGAAAAAATGTAATTAATGCCATGTTATTAATCTTAATACTCACTGTTGAAGGAGAGATAAAGTCTTGCAAACATGCACCGTCTGAACTGGTGTGTGGGGAACATGCAATGTTTGCTAGGCTTTAGCTCTCCTGTAATGGTGAGGATTTAGATTAATCACATGCCGTAAATTACATTTTTTACTAGAAGATTAAAAAACTACACTTCTCATCGACATGAGGGTGAGTAGATAATGAGAGGAAGACCGACAACAATTAAGTGCTGTGCAATACAAAAATAATTAAACAAAATGCAAACAAATGCAATCCAGAACTTAAATATAAAGATAGATATAATTAAAAGTTATGACAATTACAGTCAGTTCATATAGTATAAGTCATACAATGAAAAGAGTTAGAGGAAGACAATGCTTGTAAAAAATATGGCATGTAGGTGGCAAGTTGGTATACACCAGTGGTGCCCAACCCTACTCCTGGAGGGCTACTGCTCATTTTCTTCTGGCGTTTTAACTACATACGTTTATACATTTTTCTCAAGCACAGATGGAAAAAACAAACCAGATGAATCGATAGACATTCACTGAAGAAATGAATTATTTTATGAGTAAGAAATTAGTATTCAGTTAACTCCAGAAATCAGATAATGATGAGTTTATTTGCGTGCATCTAAACCCCATAGTGAACTACAGCTACTGTAAGGTGACTACACTAGAAACAAACATAAATATACTGGATGAAAAACGTACCTTTATGTGTGTTAATAAATCTTCCTTCCAGGAAAGATTTGTCTTCTCCAATGGTAATGTGGTCAATAGCATCCTGATCAGGAGTTTTTCTCCTCCCTCTCCTTCTCTCTGTCATCTTTGCTGTAAAAATGCCCAGACAATAACATTACATTTCAAACTACCTGTCACATCACATGTAACCTATATTTCATGCCAAATCACGTTAGATATTCTGTCTCAACATTTAACATGGGTTTCACTGAATGACCCGTAAACTGAAAAAACTGGTGTCACGTCTCTTCTTCAGTGTTGGATCCTCTGAGACCAGTGGTGAGCGCGTTACTTTTCACCACATCAAATCGTCGGTAACGGCGTGGAAACAATTAGATTATCCGTCAATGAAAAAATAACGCCCTTAGCAACGCCGTTTTATTTTAACGCCGTTAGTCACATCCAGGGGCGGACTGGGACAAAAAAAATCGGCCCGGGCATTTTGAACCAGACCGGCCCACTAAATTCGATAACACACCTTTTCAGTCTTTTTGGTCTCTCGAATGTCTACACCAACCAGGCTTTTAGCTAGCAGGGCGTCTGCCCTATAGTCTACTAAAAAATAAGAAGAAATGGGACGCCCTACTTTTAGGCAGGACGGCCTAAAGACGCCCTATTTTTCTCACGTTTTACCTGTTAACTTCGCTGAATGTGATCAAAATTCACCGTTTCAGTCGCTTCAGTGCTTAGCGAAGTCTAGAATCATACATATGCCCTGCCAATTAGAAAATAGCATTGCTGTATTCCCGCTACAACAACGTTACATCATGATTCCAACGAAACATTGATTCACGGGCTCGCAGAAGCTACAGAAGACAGCTGTCTCACCGCACGTCACTGAACCTACTACTTTATGAGTTCAACAAGAGTTTGTGTGTTAAGGTGGTGGTCTTAATTAATCTAAATTCAATACAATATACATCATACACTTTAAAGTTGTGTAGAAAGTCGTTTCTTTTTGTTAAATTTGTTACTTGAATTTTGTACCTTGTTACCTAGTTTCAGTTACACTCACTGTTATTATGCATTAAATTACTAAACATATAAATAAATCAGTGTAATTGCAATATTACCTAAAAACGATCAGGTGCTGTACAAAAAATCCTAGCTAAAAGCCTGACTCCAACTGTGCAACTATTTTCCACATACCTCTTAAGCCATGCAATGAGTTAATAGCAATCAGTGAGAGTGGACGCATTATACACTTCCAAAAGGTGTTATTTATTAACAAAAAAAGTATACTCCACGTCCATCACAGTAATGGGTAGAGTTCATCCGACTGGGTGTGTACCTGCGTTTAATAGAAGAGAAAGACAAAAAATAGAAGACAAAGACAAAGAATAGAAAAGAGAATAAATGATGGATCAGATGTTACTCCACTGTATCAAGAGTAGTACCCACTAAATTGTGAACTGAATTCATTTTTTGTGGTGGAGGTGGTGTGGTTCCCGCCGCATCTTGCAGCACTTCGCACGCCAGTGCTACCACTGTTTTCACGTCTTCATAAATGAACATCATAACATCATCATACAGTACACCATGGCACATAAATGACACCACCCTATCCTGGGCGGTGGGCTGTCGGACTAATGACTTTCTTGTTGTCGGAGTATAGGGCTATCATAATTCGTTATCTGGACCGCGCACCAATGGGCTAACCGGCTAGCCCACCACTCAAACACACAACATTAGAGTGTAGGCTTACTAGGCTAACGGCTGGCTGTTTCAGAGTAGAGTAGGCTGAGGGCTAGCAACAGCTACAGACTTGTCTTGTATTTACAATGCAAACGAACTTGGCCATAGAACATAGGTCCTAAGTCAAACATATTTTAGAGACGTTTTAATTCATGATCAGTAAGCTTACGGTAGGTCGTTGTATCGTATCGCCACCAGCATCACTGGGCCTCATGGGTTGAGCGCATGCGTAGAACTGGGTGCCGCGTTGCGTGTATGTATGCAAATCCAAATTCTCTACCTCAATCCGCACAGTTGAGAACACTTCGGCTGTGTAAGAACCAATTTAGAGGTGTTTATTAATAAGGTTGAGATCTTTTCTTACTTTGGACTTCCGAAGTCTGTAAAACACATATTAGAAGACACTTAAAAAAAAAATCGAAAAATAGTTACCATGAGTGGGAAGACCGATTGCGAGTAGCAGTATAAAACTCAGTCAGTCAGACAAATTAACATAGGTATAGCTCTTGGAGAAAATTATGCTTGTGCCGCTGTGTTAATCATTTCGGATGATGGGCCGGTACATGATAGTGATGGGCCGGTGGAATTATATTCCGCCGTCTCGTTGAGCACCGAGTCGGCGTGTGTCAACACCACGTTGTCACTGTCAAAACAACTAACTCTCGGCGACTACATTAGCTCGGCGACGACATTAACTAACGTTACCATTAGCTGCAGCAGACCGAAGCCCTGAATGTGTCCTCTATTTGTCACAGAAATGGCTTTGAGTATTTAAAACCTAAACTAAGGTTTTTAAAAGTGTTTCTTACCTGTTCATGAATTGCTTAATCCGCTTCACCTCGTTGCCGCAGTTTTATGAGATTTCCCGCGAAACGTATAGACTGATCGCTGCAGCCAATCACTGATCAGAACCTGCTTGATTGACATCACTGCAAGCGAATCACTGATCAGAACCATGACTGACGTCTGACTGCAGCCAATCACAGACGAGGGATTTTTAGCCAATGAATTACGCTCATTCAGTGTGTGGAATGGCGGGGAAATGTGTGTCGGCACGGAAAATAACCACACACTGGCGACGACACACACACACACAAAAAAGTTGGGTTTGTGCTTATCGGGACTTTTTGAGAAAATTTGAGAGCAGCTTGATGACAGCTTCCTGAGTGCCGCTACACTGTTTGAATTATCCGGTGGTGTCCTCATAGAGTAAGTAGGTATCCGACAAAATGTCCCTTTAAACCACACACACACACACACACACACACACACACACACACACACACACACACACACACACACACACACACACACACACACACACACACACACACACACACACACACACACACACACACACACACACACACACACGCTGAACAGCGGCGTCCTACTTAACTCTCCCGGGATGCGGGACCCTCCCCCAGGGTCTACGCGTGGGTGCTGGTAGGCAAACGGGAGAAGGGAGACTTCAGTCCAGCACTCGGGAGGCCTCCGATCGGTAGCGGAACCGGAGCACCCCTCGCTGGGAAGCCGCACCGCAGCCACACTCCTAGTCCCCGTCCCTAGTTCTCGGGTAGCCCCCTAAGCTATCTTCGCCGCCGGCAGCCCTAACCAGCGTGCGAACGGCACCCACCCAACCCGTGAGTGCAGTCCGGCGGTAGCGGTAACTCGTCCTTCCCAGCTTCCCCGCCCTGTCGCTATGCTCTTCCCTTAAATCCACCCTCAATCACCCTCACCTGTTCACCGGCTCTTCGGACCCTCCCCCCCCAACACCAGCCAGTCACCACACTGCCCCCACCCAACTCCTCATTACAATATTTAAATTATTATGACCATGAAGTCTTTATTTGCATGGGTTTACATTTCGTTCTGTGTAGCATGGAAAAATCTGAGAAACACTCCCATTCAGAATGCATTGGTTTACATTTCGTTATTTGGAGCACGGTTATTTTTATTTATTTATTTATTTTCAGTTTTTGAGGAGGTGCTTCAAAGAAGCAAATTTTTCTGCAATAATCCAAAATCCAATGGAAAAACCCGTTGGCTTTTTGTCAAAGGAACCCAGGGCGACGCTCACTTCCGGGTTGGCCAGCATGCGTCATCCCTCCACCACTCTATACTGTAAAAACACATGTTCAAGTTGAATGATAATGCATGAATTTTTCTTTATCCTGCCATAGTATTTATTTAAGGGGGGGGGGGCATACAAGTCTTTTGGCCATGGTGGATCCAGATCTGTTCCGGAGCATTTCAGCACCTCGGGCAACAACACAGGGTTGCCAGGTCCTGCAAAAAAGGTGCTGCCCACATAACGTTCAAAATCCACCCAAAATGTCCTAGAAGCAGCCCAAATAGCGTGACTCTGAACACGCCTTGCGATGTGGACCAACGTATCTATGTGATACCGGGTTGTATTGTTGCACTTCTTATGACAAATGTACTTATTGTAAGTCGCTTTGGATAAAAGCGTCTGCTAAATGCACTAAATGCAAATGTAAATGCTTAGCCGCGATCAGCCAATCAGTGTTGAGCTTGACCCGATGTCACTGGCAGAGAAACGGAGGACGCACAGAAGCAGAAAGAACATGGACGACAAAGTCATCGCTTTCAGTGTGTGCTGAAATTATGAGGAGGTGGTGAAACTCACCCAGCTGTGAGCGCCTACTGAGGATGTCGTGCACGAGTTTAGATTCTCTGCCCAAGCCAGAGCCGACCCGCAGGACGGGTCGGGCCGATATTTCCCACCACTATCCTCGGGCCGGGTCGGGCCAGGCCTTTGTTCGACCGTTCGTGTTTTGTTTTTTTAATCATTGCGTTATGGCCTAATCTGAGGAGAAATCGATGGCATAAACAGAAATATTATGGGCCTTTATTACACGGGTCTTCTCAATGCCGTGGAACGCTCCGTTCACTTGCATGGTTAGTAGTCCGGTAACTTGTCAACCCCAGCGTCTTCGGTTGCTAAGCGACATAAACGTCTTTGGCTGACTATTTTCAACACTACGAATGCTGGTAACGAATAAATTGTAAAAAGACACACCATGTGAAGTTATTTTTTCGTTTTGGTAAGTAGCCGTGTAATAAGTGGGATAATGTATAGAACGTCGCCAGTCATTATCGAAAATAAGCCCCTTCAGGGCAAAGCAAGACACCTCCGCTGCGCGTCAGTGTCTTGTTCGCCCTTGTCATGGGTAGATGTGTTGGAGCGTCTTGAACTAGGTGGAAATCACTCAGGAGCAGACGAGAAGTATAGAAAAAGATGGGATCTTTTATTTTCCATAATTTAAGGCCCATAAGGCAATAAAAAGAAAACCAAAAATTAACAAAAATGAAAATACTTTTGGCTAAACAAAATAATTGGGCTTGAGAGTCACAAAAATATTCCATTCAGACTTCAGAATACCGGACCTTTAAACAAGTCACTTACGAGAGCAATAATCAGACATACGTCCTTCCACCATCAGCTCTCCCGAACCACTGACGAGTAGTGTTGGTTTGTTCGCGAACCGGTTCGAATGAACGAGTCTTTAGGACGAACGAACCGAACCGGTTTGTTTCTCTCGTTCGTTCGTTCGTCTCTTTCACCATTCGATTCACCGGAAACTCGACTGAACGAACGAACGAGTTTCCGGTAGCACTAACTCCACTGAGTCTGACTGACTCAGGTGAGAACCGTGCAATGGCGTGCATTCCATGATGCGATTTACCGCTACCGGAAACTAGGCTGGACGAACAAACGATTCGCGAACAACTCCTCCCTGTTCAGTCGAGTCTCCGGTAGCATTGAGTCCGAATGACTCAGCTGAGAACCGTGCAATGGCGTGCATTCCATGATGTGATTTACCGCTACCGGAAACTAGGCTGATTCGCGATCGTCTCCTCCACCGAGTTTCCGGTGAATTGATTCACCAGAAACTCGACTGAACTGGGAGGAGTCGTTCGCAAATCGTTTGTTCGTTCAGCCTGGTTTCCGGTAGTGGTAAATCGCATCATGGAATGGACGCCATTGCACGGTTCTCCGCTGAGGCAGTCAGACTCAGTGGAGTTAGTGCTACCGGAAACTCGACTGAACGAACTAACGAACGAACGATTCGCGAATGACTCCTCTTGGCGAACTGAATCACACGAACTGGGTCACGGAAACGAATCATTAAATCCACCACTACTGACGAGCGTCAGCCTAAATAGGCCTCTCCCTCCCCTAATAATTGGCGAATACCAATTTACACGTGAGACAGGGGTGTAACAAGTTAAATTACCTAATAGCTTTAAACAGCTACAATTCTCCCCTCTATAAGCTAGAAAAATAAGCACGGTAAAACTGTGTACTATTGCTCGACTTTGGCATAGCCAAAATGTACAAAAACAGCGATAAAAATAATTACAACTCGGGGTCACCTCCGGTTTACCAGGAAGTTATGACTTCAATTTAAACCCTGTTGACGCGGCAGACAATCTCTAATACAAAGACTAGACGAGACGCTGGTGAGACGAACATTTACGCTCTGTTAACATGTAACTTTTAAACTAAATAAACGGACCTGGAATTTGATAACGACATACTTGTTTGAGTGGTTATTGCAACAGAACAGGTGACGGTAATGATAAATGGTATTAACCAGAAAGTTGTAATGATGGTACTTGCAAGATTGTATTAAACTGCCGTAGCGCGTATGATAAATGACATGGTTGATAAATGATCTTAAAACAATATGAAGGTAACGGAATACATAGTCGTGGGTAGCGTATCGCTACCGTGACGGTAGCTATGCGCCCCGTCACAGCCCTGTCGGGGCAAACTTTCCCGATAATGGCCGGCGTTCTACACATTATCCCTTACATATATATTTAGCAGAGAAGGCCTAAGTAACAAATGTGTACAAAGTTACACATGTATTAAAAAAAATGTCGGGTTGAAATCGGGCAGGCTCATAATTACATTTAATGTGTCGGGCGGGCTTGGACAGAATGTGCTCGGGCCGAGTCGGGCTGGATTTTTTGGCCAATCTAAGCTCTATCATGCACCCAAACATGGCGGCGTTTGGGTTTCCTACTCTCCTTGAACTCCCACAAGAAATACAGCGCAGCGATGAAGAAAAGTAAAAAAAGAAAAGTAGCGGGGTAAATTAAGTTTTGGGCGGGCTCATCTAGCTACGTAGGCGCGTTAGGCGCGTTGAACCATTTTTATGACACACAATGATCAAGCGTCAGGTTATGCATGTTACGCGCGAAATGCGTTCAGTGTGGCCGTACCTTTAATGTTAATGGAGCAAGGGAGACAAAAAAAAGGCCACTCGTTTAAACAAATTGATGTCCTTTTCTTACAGGAGACCCATGGTTGTGCTGAAAACGAGGGAGATTGGAGAAGGGAATGGGAAGGAGAGGTAGCCCTGAGCCACAACACTAATTTCAGTGGAGGAGTGGGCTTCCTTTTCTCTAGGAGTTTCTCTCCAGTTTCCATGGAGGTCAAGCATGTCATTATGGGGAGTTTTCTTTTTATTAAAGCTCGGTTTGAACAATTTAATGTGTTTTTTATAAACATCTATGCTCCAACCAATGGTACAGAGAGGAAGCTGTTTTTAGGAAAAATAACATTAAATAATTGCAACTCAGAGGATTATTTATTCTTGGGTGGGGATTTTAATCTTACAGAAAATGCGTTGTTAGATCGCAACCATGCAGAGCCACATCCAGCCTCTCAACATGCGCTGAGGCAGCTGGTTTTTTCTCATGGCCTGGTGGACGTGTGGAGAAGGATGCATCCAGACTGCCGACAGTACATATGGTCCCACGGTCACCTCAGAGAGAGTAGGATCTCCTCAGCTAGACTTGATCGTTTTTATGTTTCGAAGCAACATTTTAATATTTTAAAATGTGTAAAATTGTCTCTGTGTGTCTAATAATTAGATTTGCGGCGGGGGACATGGTGACTAATGGATGATATTAGTAAACATTATTGGCCCTAAACACTAATATTTCGACATGAAATCTCATGTCGAATTTAATCTCGACATGTCGACTTTAAACTCGAAATGTCAAAAATAAAGTGGAAACATCATATCGACTTTAATCTCGACGTGTCCATTTCCTTTCCTCTGTCAGCAAGCAGACGCTCCGGGCATTCTCCCAAGCGTGCAGGGGATGACACAAAGTAGTCGGCAATAACCCTGGGGTCATTGTTTGTGGTGTAGGCCTCCATCCAAACAATATAGCGACTACAACCTTCAATGCAACCACTGATGGCAATGCCATATGGCTTTAGTTTATCGTACCCATCCATATGAGTGCATTTCGGACCTTTGCTGTGTTATTGCCTGCGCCTCAGAAGCCGGGCAAGCCTTTGCTCCACACCCTCAGGATCAAGCAACTTGATCAATTGTCTTACTGTATTTTGCGACACAACATAACCTATATGTATTGCACGGCGGTGCAACCATCTGTATCTTTGCATCTGCCCATTTCCCATGTTAAACCCGATTCTGAAATACAATTTTGCCAAATTATCTACACAAGCCATTGGATTCAGTGGAGGCCCTTGGAGCGGTTGCTATCCCTCCAAACTAATTTCAACTGTATCCTTGACGTTACTAGTTTAATGTCGACAAATCGAGATTAAAGTCGACATAATATTTCAACCTTATTCTCGACATTTCGAGTTTAATCTCGACATGTCGAGATTAAAGTCGACATGACATTTCAACTTTATTCTCAACATTTCGAGTTTAATGTCGAAATGTTGACTTTAAAATCGACGCGTCGACTTTAATCTTGTCTCACGGCAAAAATATTTTTTTTCTTCATGTGTGGCCCTAAAACTCCGTCGTACAATGCTGTGGTAAAGTGTGTATAGTAGGATCCAGTGTTTCTTTCTGCTCAATAGATAGAACTGCATCAATCCCCTGTAGGAGAAATCTGTTAATGTTTGTCCCTATATAACAATAATGGTAAAAAATTATACGGTATGACGGTAACTCAAACCGTCCAATCTGAAGGCTCTACTTAACCACTCCCCCTACTCACTTCCACCAATGCAAAGCGATCAGAACTGAGTAAGGGAGGGCGTAGCCTAACTCGTTTGTGAACGACCAAGAGGGACACAACGCAAATTCCGTGTCAACATGTATGAGGCTTCAATAAAATCCTGGACGATTTTGAAATTCCGTGTGTCTCAAAAAGAGGGCATGTCCGGGGCGCAAGTTGGTGGGCGCTATCCTGGTAATTTCTCTGCGTGAGAAATACGAAATGTGGCGTGTGAGCGTGTGCATGGGTTGAATTCCGTGTCCGTGTGTCTCACGCCGAATGCGTGAGACTTTGCTGACCTCAGCGATTCTTAAATACAAGTCAATCGTCTCTTTGAGATTTTGCAGAGAACAAGCAATTTTATTCAACATAAACCTATTAAAAATTGTAATCTTAAGCTTAATTCAGATATCTATCAGAAATCATAGGATATCTTTATTTAGAATTCACGTTACAATGTGATTCCACATGCTATGAGCAGATCTTCTGTTGAATCCAACGCACTGTTCGACCTGTTTGTGCAGTACTGCCGTTTAACCAGCAGGGGGCGCCTTCGGATCGCTATAAAACCGGAGCGAGGCCATATTTCAAGTGACCTATATAGCACGGTGTAGCTGGGTGTGAAATTTATTTCAAGATTTTACTTTATTTACTTACCGCTTTTGTAAAATCTCCTGTACTATAATATAGTCCAAGACTTTGACACACAAACTACTTCACACTGATAATGCTATCAAAATAATGAGTACAATGATCAATTAATGTAATCTTCTCCTGTAGTTCTCTGCAGGCTCCTGGACGCGGTACGTCAGGGTGTCAAGTAGGAGAGCAGCCCACCCTCTGACAGGCAAGCTAGTGCTGTTTCCAGGCAGGTTAGCCTGCTAGCTCCATGACTATCTCTGTTAACATCACAATAGCACAGCATGTTCCACTACGTCATTTGGCCCGTGGGCCAAATAATAATAATAATAATAATACATTTAATTTAGAGGCGCCTTTCAAGACACCCAAGGTCACCTTACAGAGCATATAGTCATCATACATTTTTTAAAAAGCAAGACATTGTGGAAAAAATAAATAAATAAATAAACATAAGCAATAAGAAATAAATAAAAAAAAAACAATCAAAACAGTGATCAGTTAGACGTTGTGTGCGAGTTTGAACAAGTGAGTTTTGAGTTGTGACTTGAAGGTTGAAATGGTGTCTGACTGTTTTATGTGTGGGGGGAGGGAGTTCCAGAGCCTGGGTGCTGAACAGCTGAATGACCGGGCACCCATTGAAGTGAGTCGTGATGTGGGGATACATAGTAGTCCAGCAGAGGTTGAGCGGAGGGAGCGGGAGGGAGTGTATTCTTGGAGGAGGTCGCAGAGATAACTGGGGGCTAGGTTGTGGAGAGCTTTGTAGGTGAGGAGTAGGGTTTTGTATTGGATGCGGTAGTGTACTGGGAGCCAGTGAAGTTGAATGAGGACAGGGGTGATGTGGTCAGATGATTTGGTGCGGGTGATGATCCGGGCGGCTGAGTTCTGAATGATCTGCAGTCTGTTGATAAGTTTGGTGGGGAGTCCGGTGAGGAGGGCGTTGCAGTAGTCTATGCGTGATGTGACAAATGAGTGAACTATGATTTCAGCGCTGGATTGGGTCAGTGATGATGGGCGGAGTCTGGCGATGTTGCGGAGGTGGAAGAATGCAGTCCGGGTGATGTTGTGAATATGGGGTGCGAATGAGAGGGTGTTGTCCAGGATGACGCCGAGGCTCTTGACTTTGGAGGAGAAGGGTACTGGGAATCCATCGATAATTATGAGTGGAGCTGGTGTGTGTTGTGATTTAGTGAGGGTGGATTTGGATCCGATGAGCAGGGCCTCGGTCTTGTTTCCATTGAGTTTCAGGAAGTTCCTGCTCAACCAGCTCCGGATCTCTTCCAGGCACGTGATGAGGGAGGTGGGGGGGATGGCAGCGGTGGGTTTGGTGGAGATGTAGACCTGTGTGTCGTCAGCGTAGCAATGAAAATGGACCCCATGGTGACGGAGGAGTGTGCCCAGCGGGAGGAGGTAAGTGGTGAAGAGGAGTGGACCCAAGACTGACCCCTGGGGGATGCCCAGTGAGACACCTGAACACCCAGACTTGTGGTTGCTTAATTGAACAAATTGTTGACGGCCGGTGAGGTAGGATGTAAACCAGGAGAGTGCAGCACCAATGATCCCAATACCAGCTAGGCGGTCCAGGAGCAGAGGGTGGGAGATGGTGTCGAATGCTGCGCTGAGATCGAGGAGGATGAGAATGGTGAGTAATCCAGAGTCGGCTGCAAGGAGGAGGTCGTTGGTGATTTTGACTAGGGCTGTTTCAGTGCTGTGTTTTGGACGGAAGCCAGATTGGAACGGTTCGTGGAGATTGTTAGTGTCGAGGTCGGACTGTAGTTGTGCGGCAACCACCCTTTCAAGTGTTTTGGAGATGAAAGGGAGATTGGAGATGGGCCGGTAATGGTTAAGGTCAGTTGGGTCAGCACCAGGTTTTTTTAGGATGGGAGTGATGGCAGCCAGCTTGAGAGTGGGGGGTACAGTACCAGTAGTGAGGGAGGAGTTAATTATGTTGGTGATCATGGGGGAGATGGACGGAAGACATGCTTTGACAAGGGAGGTGGGAAGAGGATCGAGCTGACAGGTGGTGGTTTTGGCTTTGCGGATGAGTTCTGAAACGGTCTGTTCTGTTACTAGGGTGAAGTCAGAGAGGGAGCTGATGAGAGGTTGGCCAGAGGTGATCATCCAGGGTGGGTCATCAGAGGGGGTGCGAGATGAGGCCAGTTGTTGGTGAATGGTGTTGATTTTAGAGCTGAAGAAGTCAAGGAACGCAGTGCATTGGGTGGTGGAAATGTCTGGAGGGAGAGATTTAGGAGGCTGAAGTAAGTGGCTGACTGTTGAGAAGAGGACTCTGCTGTTGCCTGTACCAGTGTTGATGAGGTTGGAGTAGTATGAGGTTTTGGCAGTGGTGAGGGCATTCTTGTAGTGATGGAGGTGGTCCGAATACATTTGGCGGTGTACAGTGAGTTGAGTCTTACTGTAGAGTCGCTCCAGTCGACAACCAGTGGCTTTGAGCTGGCGCAGATGAGGAGTGAACCAGGGAGCAGTGTGGGTGAATGAGACTGAGCGGGTTTTCAGGGGGGCCAGGGTGGTGAGGGAGGAGGACAGGCAGTTATTGTAGTGAGTCACCAGGTCAGTCAGGGAGGAAGCTGGGGGAGGGTTGGGGTAGGAGCTGATCATGGTGGAGAGGTCTGTAGTGTTGATAAGTTTGATGTTTCTGAAGGAGATGGTCCGTTGTTCCTTGGTTTGCGAACAAATGCGGCCCCTCTTAATTTTTTTCTGGCCCGCAAGAGGTTGCATGCAAAAAATAAATAAAAATAAAGGAGAAACAACTGTAACGATGGGGGGGGGGGGGGGGGGGGGGGGGGGGGGGGGGGTGTGGACGTACGTAGGATTTGCATGCAAATCAAGTTTCTGTGTGTAGCCGGTGATACTAGCCAGTATCAGTACCCCACAATCAGGAACTGGCATCACTTATTCTGACAATGTTTGGCTCAACCGATACGTATGAGTCTAGCTTTTCTCATATGAATGCCATCAGAACAAGGGCACGTTGCTCGATGACCTATGAGAAGCTGCATGAGTGTCTCAGGATGAGCCAAACTAGGCAAACAAGGCAGTGCAATCTTTCTCACTGGCTCAAAATGTCTCATATGTACAGTAGTTATGTTTTGTGATGATTCAAACAACATTGTTGATTCTAAATACTTGTCCAAAATATGTGAGAACGAAAAAAATGTAGTACTACTATATATATTAAGTTAACACTACTTTAAGTATGATTTATTTGTATCGATTCATTGACGTAGTTTTACTCTGTGTGGCCCATGAACCCCCAGTGGTTTTCCTTTTCGTCCCACTTGTTAAGGAGGTTGAATAGTCATGCACTACGTTCTCTAGCATTACTGAAGGGCCTGCTATCCGGGCCTCTGTGACCTAAATCGTTACATTCCAACGTTCCTATAGTAGACTGCTCCCGTGGTATCCCCACTAGGGCTTATGTTCAGACCTCCTTATGGTTTCCTTGTTGTAAATCATGTGACTTAGACAGCGTCACAGAGAAAGTAGGAACACATTTCAAACCTTTGTCAACAACATCACTAGCAGGCATAAAGACTCCCCATCACTATTGTCTGGAAAATAACTGCCTCTCTTTCAGCAACCAGCCAGCCAACATTCTGTTCTGCGTAGAACATTCTGTTCTACGCACTAACCAGTGTGTACCTCACCTTTGATAAAGGACGAGTCCCAGTCTCAATGGTTCTTCCTTCAGTTTAGCGTCACTTGGCTTTGAACATCCCGTGTACGCACGCCCCTATGCACACACACACACACACACACACACACACACACACACACACACACACACACACACACACACACACACACACACACACACACCCCTCACCTGTAGGGCTCATTGAGACTCCATGAAGGCGCTGTGTAGAAGGAGCTTGTATTATCGTGTGGTTGCTGGGGCTGTAATTCTAGTCCTGTCGTCTCTGATGCATGGTGTCTGTTACTGTTCCTTGGGCAGCACCGACATCCTCAACCATGTTATCACAGGTTGTTGATCTCCAAATGTCAGGGCCGTTGCTGGCCATTTCGGTGCCCTATGTATTATGTAAAAACATCTCATTTGCCAAAATTGAGTGATAAGTTATACAATTAAGAAAAAACAACGGTGGGCCTCTTCATAACTAATTTATATATTTTTGGAATTCAATAATGTAATCTTTTTTTTTTTTGTTTACAAACCTTAATTGTTGGTGCCCCCCCGGTTCTTTGTGCCCTTAGCACTCTGCGTATTCTGCGTATAGAGAGCGGCAGGCCTGCCAAACGTTATCATTACATTGGGAATAACGTATGTTTATATTAAACTGTTCAACCTTTCAACGAGGAACAGAGAGAGACACATACAGACAGGGTGTGGATTAGGTAAGCATAAGCAAGCGAACAATGCTGTGATATCTCAAGTCTTTATCTCAAGGTTATCATATCAACTTTAAATCACAGAAAGATATCAGGTATCATTATTGTTGCCTTTGTCTTCAGATCCACTGGATCTATCCAACCGTTTGGATCCATCAATTACATCAAACGTTGTATTTTGTTTACCATTATAAAACACATACGGAACAAGAAGTATATAGTTAGGGAAAGTTAGGTATTTATTTGGGCATTTCCTGAAATACTTTATTACCAGTAGCTTTTTTTACCATGTGTTCCTATAGGTGTCTAGTAACATCTCCCAATTTATCCATAGCCAAATCCTCTGGGAATCTCCTTGAGAGCCAATCAAAGTTGGGGTGCCCAGAGGGCCTGGGTAAAAATAGTGGAAAAAAAATTATACCGAAAAGTGCCTTTTGAGATGGTTAACCAGGGTTATTTAGCGGTGCTGAATCTATCCCAGTCATTCGTTTTGAGTAATAATAACGCAGAGTTACGTATGTAACTCTGGTTCTATGAATCCTGGATGACCGCCAGAGGCGGTGCATTAAGCACTGGATTTATCCGTCTCGCGCATGCGCAGTTCGAGTACCTATACCAACAAGGTCACATGTGACCCTCGTGACACCGGATTGGCTATATAGCCCGGTGTCGACAGAGGATCTGTTCCCAGAATCTTCTCGCGAACCACGAGACTTCTGAGTGACCTGTAACTCTGGCGGTCATCCAGGATTCATAGAACCGGAGTTACATACGTAACTCTGCGTTCTATTTCATCCTTACTGACCGCCAGAGGCGGTGCATTAAGCACTGGATGGCCAATACCAACAACGTCACGAAGAGTCAAGGTGCTCACCTACTGATCAGAGAAAGCAGAGCTTGGCATCAGGGCCACGCCCATTGGATGGGGAGTGGCAACGTTGACCCGGTAGAACCTGGAGAATGTGCTAGGCGACGCCCATGACGCCGCGGCACAGATGGTCCCCAGGGGCACCCCTCTCAGGGCAGCCCATGATGTGGAGACGCTCCTAGTTGAGTGACACCTCACCCTGGATGGCGGGGGGCGGCCACTGGCCCCGTAGGCGTGTGTTATGGTCTCCACAATCCAGTGGGACAGCCTCTGCTTTGTTAAAGCATGACCCCTGTTAGGGCCACCATGGCAAACAAAAAGCTGCTCCGACTGGCGAATACCGGCGGTAGCAGAAATATAAGCCCTAAGGGCCCGCACCGGGCACAGCAGCTCAGACCCACCCTCCCCAGAAGGGGGGTCAAAGCGTGCTAACTGGATGGGCTGGTTAAGGTGATTGCGTGGCAGGGTCTTTGGCAGGAACGCAACGTTCGGCCATAGAGTGACACCCGAGCCATCAGAGTTCCACCTCAGGCATGTATCACTCACTGATAGGGCATGCAACTCCCCGACCCGCTTGGCAGATGTTATGGCGAGTAAAAAGGCAGCCTTCATAGACAGCCACTTCAAACCCCCTTGACCCAAAGGCTCGAAGGGAGGAGATGACAAGGCTTCCAGCACCAGCGGCAGGTCCCATGCTGGAGACCGCATGGCTGTAGGGGGACGCAGCCTCAAAGCCCCTCTTAGAAAGAGGGACACTAATCTGTGGCGCCCTACCGTGGCGCTGTCAACCCTATCATGTAGGGAGGAGATGGCAGCGACATAGACCCTCAGGGTAGAGTGCGACCGGCCACTATCCAGGAGGGACTGCAGAAATTCCAGCACCGTGGTCACAGCACAATGCACTGGATCCACGGCCCTAGCCGCACACCAGTTGGAGAACAGCTTCCACCTGTTTCCGTACTGCAACCTGGTCGATGGTGCCCTGGCACTCATGACCGTACCCCTGACAGCCGTAGTGCACTCCCTCAGCAGTGGGTCGGGCCCTGCAGTGGCCAAGCCCAGAGCTGTAGGCGAGAGGGGTCGGGATGCCAGATCTGACCCCCCAGCTGGGACAGGAGATCCCTCCTGTCGGGGAGGCGCCATGGCGTGCTGCAGCAGAGCCTGAGCAGCAGTGGATACCAGAGCCTCCCCGGCCAAAAGGGGGCCACCAGAAGGAGCCGGTGGCCCTGCAAAAGGACCCTCTGGAGTGTCGGCAGAATCAAAGGCAATGGTGGGTAGGCATAAAGAGGCCTGTCCGGCCAATCGTGCGCCAGCGCGTCCTGCCCTAAAGGGCTGGACGCTTCTGCCCAGGAGAACCAGAGGGGGCAATGCGCCGACTCCTCCGAGGCAAAGAGGTCCACCTCTGCCCTGCCGAAGAGGCCCCACATTGACTCCACCACCTCGGGGTGAAGCCGCCATTCCCCCGGTGGAGGCTTCCGTCGGGAGAGGAAGTCTGCCGCCCGATTCTGGGCCCCCGGCAAATAGACTGCACGTAGGCTGGCCAGACGGGGAGAAGCCCAAGTCAACAGGCTCTGGGATACCCGGAGTAGCCGTGCTGACCTGGTGCCCCCCTGGTGGTTCACCTGCGAAACCGTGGCCATGTTGTCCGACCGGACCAGGACATGCCGGCCTGTCAAATGGGGCAGAAAGCTGGCTAATGCCAGCTGCACAGCCCGGAGTTCCAGCACATTGATGTGTTGTGCCATGTCCCGGCCAGACCACCGTCCCTGCGCAGTCCTGCCCTGCCACACTGCGCCCCATCCCGAGAGGCAGGCATCGGTTGTCACCAACTCCCGGCGTGCCGGGATTGCGCCCATGGGCACGCCTGCCTCCAGATACGCTCTCCTTCTCCATGGGGCCAGAGAGACAAGACACTGCAGGGTCACCTTGACCCTCCTCTGCCTGTGCCACTTGGCATCTAGGTGCAGGCTGTTCAGCCACATTTGGAGTGGGCGCAGGGACAGTAAACCCAGAGGCACCACAGCTGAAGCAGCTGCCAGCTTGCCCAGAAGCTGAAGAAAAAGAATAAAAAGCAGCCTCCTGCCGGCTCTGAAGAGAGGAAGGAGGCGGAGGATGTCGTTCACCCGTCGAGGTGAAAGGTAGGCCTTCATGGCGACCGAGTCCAGGACCAACCCCAGATAGGTAACCCGTTGGGAAGGGTCCAGGCAACTCTTTGTTTGATTCACCGTCAAGCCCAGCCGGGCGACGTGCGACAGCAGGCGGGCCGTGTCCTGGGCCACCTGGGACCTGGAGGGCGCACAGACCAGCCAGTCGTCCAGATACGGCAGGATCTTCATGCCCTGCGTCTGCAGGGGTGCGAGGGCTGCCGCCACAACCCTGGTGAAAACCCTCGGGGAGAGGGAAAGCCCGAAGGGAAGTACCCTGAATTGGTAATGCCTGCCCCGATAGGCAAACCTCAGGAACCGCCTGTGGTGTGCCGCAACCGGCACATGAAAATAGGCGTCCTTTAGGTCTATAGTCGTGAACCACTCCCCCCTGGCAACTACCCTCAGGGTGTCCGCCGAGGTGAGCATGTGAAATGGTAAAATTTTTAAAAACGTGTTCAGGCCCCTTAGGTCTAGAATGGGCCTGAATCCGCCGTCTTTCTTGGTGACCAGAAAGTACGCCGAGTAGAACCCCCCGGGTTGTAACTGAGGGTCCACTGGCTCGATCGCACCCTTGGCCAGGAGGGCGGATAGCTCCTGGGCCAGAGCTGCGGCCTTCGTCGGGTCGCGGACGACTGTCATCCTGACCCGGCCAAAGGCCTGGGGCCGGCGTCGGAACTGTAATTCGTACCCCCGGGTTAAGGTGGAAACCACCCAGGGGTCTATAGTACAGGCAGCCCAATAGCTGATCTGCTGCTGGGAAAAACAGCCAACGACCGGCCCCGTGGTCCTAGCGCCTGGCCCCCCGGCCTCTGTCGGCTCTGGAGGGGTACCGGTGAGGCTCCGCGGCCCGAGGCTGCCCGGGCGATGGGCGGGCGGGGGCGCGAAAGCTATCAGCGGGCTGCTGGGCGGACCGCCGAGACCTGCGTAGGCCCTCCTCTCTTGCTGGGTAAGAGCGTGGTGGCTGGTAGCGGCCCCGGGGGGCAGCCGGGGGGGCTCTAGGCCTGCCAGGAGCGGAGACACTCCTGTGAAGACCTGACAGCTGCAGGTTGGTTTGCCTAGCTTGGGCAGCTCGCTCCAGCGTCTCCAGGGCAGCTGACCCAAACAGCTCCCCCGGTACCACTGGCACGGCTCTTAGGGCCTTCCTGCACGCCTCCGTCAGGGGCGACTGAGCCAACCAAACCTGGCGGCGAGTCTGGACCAGGGTGGACATAACACGCCCCAATTCCCTGGACATGAGGGCAAAGGCCTGTAGGGACGCGTCGCTCAGGTCCTGTGTAGACGGCTCAACTGCAGCTTGTTGCAGCGAGGTCGAGAGCGCCAGCATTAGGTGGGAGAGGGAGTTGCCAATCCGCCCCATACGTGCTGCTGCGTCATAGGCCTTCGAAAGCAGGTCGTCTGTGACCCTGCACTGGGGCCGAGGACACCTGGCATCCGGCCGCAAGGCCTGATCGGGGGTTAGAATGAGGGAGGCAATGGCGGGCTCAACGGGTGGCATGCAACCCAAACCATACTGCGCTGGATCCCGCATGGCAGCCAAGGCCCGAGCACTGGAAGAAGGACGGGGGAGAGCCTTGGCGTCCTTCCAGCAGAGGTGTAGCTCCTTTAAATACTCCTCCGAAGGAGGGACAGAGAAAGGGGCTGTGGCAGGGCTGCGCCTGAAAAAGGCGCTAGGCTGGGCCAAGTCTGCCTGAGGAGCATCGAGCCCCAGGCGAGCCAGGGCCGTACGGATGACGGCCCCGATGGGGTTACCCTCTGTGCTGTGCCCAGAGCTCTGAGTAGAGGAGCGGGAGGCCTCCCCAAAAGCGTTTGAGGATTCCTCCCCCGTGACACCCTCACTGAAGAGGTTGGCTGATGCCGCCAGCGACAGGACATCGTCCGTCCCCGGCACATCCCCCAAGGAAGGGTCAGGCCGGATGTCAGCCACCGCGCCACCTGCCCCAGGTTGCAGGGTCAGGAGGAGTTCCTGTATCCTCTCCATATCGGACGACAAGCGATCCACCTTGGATGCTAGCTCGTCCCTAGCCCTTTTCCTGGGGGGGGGGCCTGCTCTACCCCGACGCCAAGAATGGCCGGGCTGAGCAGGAGGAAGTGGCGCCATTGATGGTAGGTCGACAGCTGCCGGATGTTCCACCGCTGCGAGCCTAGCCAGCCTGAGTGCCAAGGGCATGGAGCCGCAGTTCATACAGGCCCTCTCGGTAAGGCCCTCCCTCAAATGCTCGAAGCCGAGGCAAGAGGGGCAGCGATCATGGCCATCGTCAGGCTCAAGGAGGGCCACACAGGCGCCACACACATGAGCCATCAGCAGAACACTGGGAGAGGGAGCACTGCCTTCACCAGAGAGCTACTAATTCAAGAAGAGCCAAGAAAGTGTTACCGGGAGAGGACGCGAGAGCGCAGTCTTCACCAGCAAGTGACTGGAAAAATAATTACACACTCAAATATACAGCAGTGTTCTCGGGAGAGGACGCGAGAGCGCTGTCTTCACCGGTAAGTGACTGAAAAGAAACAAACAAGTGTTACAGGGAGAGGGCGCGAGAGCGCTGCCTTCACCGGTAAGTGACTAAAAAATAAACCCCAACAGTGTTACAGGGAGAGGGCGCGAGAGCGCTGCCTTCACCGGTAAGTGACCGAAAGAAATAAACAACAGTGTTACAGGGAGAGGACGCGAGAACGCTGCCTTCACCGGTAAGTGACTGACTGGAAAAACCTTTTACCAAATAAATTTGGTAACCCAGAACACAGCCGAGCTGTTTCTATAAGGGAGCTATCAGTAGCGAAATTAATCCCAGTAGTGAAAATAACCCCAGCAGTGTTGCCGGGAGAGGACGCGAGAGCGCTGCCTTCACCGGTAAGTGACTGAAACTAAACAAAACCTTGGAAGCTTCTACTTCAGCGCTGTACAGACCAACAGCCCCTGGAGGACGAGTTCACCCGTTGCTCCGACCCTTGGTCGCGAGGCTGCACACAGTCTGGAGCGCGATCCTTTTCAAAAAGCGAATACGCTATCCGCAAGCGGTACTACAACATGCGTCTTTGCGAGAAGATGAAAGGAACAGATCCTCTGTCGACACCGGGCTATATAGCCAATCCGGTGTCACGAGGGTCACATGTGACCTTGTTGGTATAGGTACTCGAACTGCGCATGCGCGAGACGGATAAATCCAGTGCTTAATGCACCGCCTCTGGCGGTCAGTAAGGATGAAATAGAACTCCAAATCCATTAAAAAATGATTTATTGAACAATTACAAATCAAAACTTGTGTTATCAGTTGATATTTTAACAAACCTCATCCAACTCCCCTGCATCTACCTCACTACTATTATCATCTGGCTGGTTGATTTTCTGTTACCATGACAGTTCCCACAAGTAGAAATACATTTGACTCCTTGCTTTTTACAGCAGCATCTAAAGGCCCGATTTCACCGGCGCGTTACGGCAGCGCTATCATTCCGTAGCATTTCTATTTTTGCCGCAAGATGTTGCTGAAACTCGTCAATTTCAACAGAGCAGTTCGAGCAGGGCAGGAAGTGAAAAAGTAAAACCCATAGAGCATCCGGTCAATTTTCAAAATAAAACACAATACTCAGCTCATGTAGCCTATCACAACTTCGGTAAGGGATCCGGATATTTAAGTTCCTGTTTTTTCAGTAACATGTGTTTTTTATTATTTATTTACATTTTGTAGGTCAGTTGGTGTTTTCTGTTTGTTTTGGATTGCAATGTACTTTCGACTCCACCCTGCTACTTCCTGCTTTTCTTTGGTTTGCTGATATCCCCTGAGTTTGTGAACACACCTGTTGCTAATGTGTGTTGATTGGTTTGTGGCTACTTAAGCTCAGTCTCTGTCGGATCATGCCTGTATGATACCTGTGCCTTGCTGGGAATAAACTCAGAGAAAGTTCTTATAACCAAGCCTTCTGTCTGCGATTGGATCCTTTTGCACCGAAAGCCTAACAGTACGATCCGACCCGTATGGATCCAGCAGAAATCAGCCAGTGGAAGACGGTCCTCGAACACCATGGTGTCGCTCTGGGGAGACAACAGCAGCAACTGGAGGAGATTGGGAGAACAGTAACGGCCATCTCAAATGGGCTCACTGATCTCGCAGCCCAGGTTCAACAACTCCAAGTCTCAAGGGCCCCTCCAGCGGCAGCTCTCCTGGACCCCGTCGTATCACGGCCCAACCCTTCAGTCTCAGAGCCCCGTCTGCCCCATCCCGAACACTACTCAGGGGAGCCAGGTACCTGTCGTTCGTTCTTAGCCCAATGCGAACTAATCTTCCAACTACAACCGTCAGCTTTCCCTACCGACCAAGCAAGAGTGGAGTATGTCATTACCCAGTTGTCCGGCCGAGCTAGAGAGTGGGGCAGAGCTGTCTGGTCAGCCAGGGAGACCTTCTGCAACCTCTTCTCCACATTCTCTGGAGAGATGAGGAAGGTGTTTGATCGTTCCAAGCACGGCAGAGAGGCGGCACGGGAGATGCTGCATATCCGCCAGGGAAACCGCTCTGTGTCGGACTATGCCACAGATTTCCGGACTCTGGCTTCTTCTAGTGGATGGAATACAGACGCTCAGTTCGACGTGTTTCTCAATGGTCTCTCAGAGACCATAAAGGATGAAGTGATTACCCAGGAACCCCCCACCAGCTTCGATGCTCTGGTTGACCTGGCCATCCGCGTGGACTCCCGACTGCAGCAGCGCCGCAAGTGGAGATCTCCCAGAAGCCTTGGTGGAGCACCAGGTGAAGGAGCAGCTCCTCATCCGGCCTGGCCAGCCCTGCCACTCACCTCATCCACACCTCCCGAGCCAATGCAGATTAACCGCTATCACCTCACAGCAACAGAGAAGCAGCGGAGACTCAATGGCAATTTGTGCCTGTATTGTGGTCAGTCTGGCCACTTCTCCGTCTCTTGTCCATCAAAAGGAGGTGCTCATCAGTGAAACGAGGAGTACTGGTGAGCTCTACCCTTTTCAAGTCCTCCTCGATCCTGCTTCCTGCTACAATAGAGTGGGCTGGTCAGCAGCAACCACTCACCGTTCTCATTGACTCTGGGGCTGATGAGAATTTCATTGACACTAGACTAGCTTTTCAATTGGGACTGCAGATTCTTCCTTTAGATTCACCCCTAGTGGCCAATGCATTGAACGGTAGGAAGCTTGCTGATATAACCCATGTGTCTGCTCCGGTGTCTCTTCTAGTTTCTGGCAACCATCGTGAACAGATCCAGCTCCACATTATTGAGTCCCCTCACGCTCCCTTAGTCCTTGGTCGTCCCTGGTTGAGGAAACATAACCCTCACATTGACTGGGTCAGCAACAAGGTTCTGGGCTGGAGCCCTTCCTGTTTGTCACTCTGCCTTTGCCAAGCTCATGTCCCCGTCCCTGCTGTGGTTGATTCCCCTGGTGAATTCCCTGATTTGTCTGCCATTCCCTCTGTGTACATGGACCTCAAGGCCGTGTTTAGTAAATCCCGCGCCGTTGCCCTTCCCCCTCATCGCCCCTATGATTGTGGTATCGACCTCCTACCGGGTAAGGCACCACCCAGGGGCCGACTCTACTCTCTCTCCCGACCTGAATATGGGTCCATGGAGAAGTACGGCATAATTCGCCCCTCTTCCTCCCCTGCGGAGGCAGGATTATTTTTCGTTGCTAAGAAGGATGGCTCCCTTCGCCCCTGTATAGATTATCGTGGTCTCAATGACATCACTATCAAGGACCGGTACCCTCTTCCCCTCATGTCGTCCGCATTCGAGCTACTCCATGGGTCAACCATATTCTCCAAACTGGACCTCCGGAGTGCTTACCAACTGGTTCGGATTCGCGAGGGGGATGAATGGAAGACCGCGTTCAATACCCCAACCGGTCATTATGAGTACCTCGTCATGCCTTTTGGCCTCACCAATGCCCCGGCTGTTTTCCAGGCACTAGTTAATGACATCCTCAGAGACATGTTTGTTTTTGTTTTTGTTTGTTTTTGTCTATATAGATGACATTTTGATTTTTTTCTCGCTCCCCTACTGACCATGTTCGTCATGTCCGCCAGGTTCTCCAGCGCCTCCTGGAGAATCAACTCTATGTTAAGTCAGAGAAATGTGAGTTCCACCGCAGCTCTGTTCCCTTCCTGGGGTTTGTTATCTCTGCCGGGGCCATTGAGATGGATGAACAGAAGGTGAGAGCAGTCGTTGACTGGCCCCAACCGACAACCCGCCGTGAGATGCAACGCTTTCTGGGATTTGCTAATTTCTATCGGCGGTTTATCAGAGACTACAGCGGGTTGGCTGCCCCTCTCACTGCCCTTACCTCAACATCAGTTCAGTTTGTCTGGTCACCTGCTGCGGAGAGAGCTTTTCAAGATCTCAAGAGGCGGTTTACCTCTGCCCCCATCCTGACACAGCCTGACCCCAACCGCCAGTTCATCGTGGAGGTGGACGCGTCAGATGTGGGTGTTGGAGCCATTCTTTCCCAGCGTTCAGCCAAGGATGGGAAGGTACACCCTTGCGCCTTTTTCTCCCATCGACTCACTCCTTCGGAGCACAACTATGACATTGGCAATCGAGAATTGCTGGCTGTTAAGTTGGCTCTAGAGGAGTGGCGCCATTGGCTAGAGGGGTCTAGTGTTTTGGTTTGGACTGATCATAAGAACCTTGAATACATTCGCACAGCAAAACATCTGAATTCCCGCCAAGCCCGCTGGTGCCTTTTATTTTCCCGATTCAACTTCACCCTGTCTTTCCGTCCCGGATCAAAGAATGGCAAACCAGATGCCCTCTCCCGCATCTTCCCTGCCTCAAGTTGCCCAGAGGAACCGAGGAATATCCTTCCTGGTCACCGTATTGTTGGGGCAGTCCAGTGGGACATAGAGTCTCTGGTGCGCTCCGCCCAACCGGACAATGCTGCTCCAGTCAGTGCCCTGTCAACCGCCTGTTTGTCCCTGTGCCCCTCCGTTCCCAGGTCTTGCAGTGGGGTCATTCTTCCCGGCTCTCCTGCCATCCTGGAGCTAGGCGCACCCAAGCCTTCATCCGCCGGAGATTTTGGTGGCCTACCATTGGAGGTGATGTTCGTGCCTTTGTCTCAGCCTGTTCTGTCTGTGCACGGAGTAAGAACTCCACTCAACCCTCTTCCGGCCTGTTGCAGCCCCTACCCATCCCCAAGAGACCGTGGTCTCACATTGCTCTGGATTTCGTTACTGGCCTCCCACCGTCTGATGGTAACACCACTATTCTCACAGTTGTTGATCGATTTTCCAAATCAGTACATCTTGTTCCATTAACCAAGATCCCCTCTGCCAAGGAGACTGCAAGCTTAGTCATGCTGCATGTGTTCAAGTACCATGGATTGCCTGTGGATGTAGTTTCCGACAGAGTCCCACAGTTCACGTCTCACTTCTGGAAGGCCTTCTGCACTCTCATTGGTGCTTCTGTCAGTTTGTCCTCAGGGTACCATCCTCAAAGCAATGGCCAGACGGAGCGGGCAAACCAACAACTTGAGACGACTTTGCGTTGCATGGCAGCTGAGAGACCGTTCTCCTGGAGCTCCCAGCTACCTTGGGTTGAGTATTCAATTAATTCCCTCCCATCTGCCTCCTCAGGCCTCTCCCCTTTTGAATGCTGTCTCGGCTACCCCCCTATTCCCTGCTCAGGAGGTAGAGGTCAGCGTGCCTTCAGCCCAGGCCTTCGTCCGCCGTTGCCGGCAGACATGGAGAAGCACACGGACAGCTCTGCAGCGTGCCTCGGTCAAGATGAAGAGTCAGGCAGACCGCCGTCGCTCTAAGGCTCCTCCCTATCGTGTGGGACAGCGTGTCTGGCTGTCGACCCGGGACATTCCACTCAGGGTGGAGTCTCGGAAACTCGCACCCCGCTTCATTGGTCCTTACCCCATTGAGAGACTTATTGGCCCCACTGCTGTCCGTCTAAAGCTCCCCCCCAACCTCCGCCGCATCCATCCCACCTTCCATGTTTCCAGGGTTAAGCCCTTTGTCTTGAGCCAGCTCTGCCCCGCCCCCAAGCCCCCTCCTCCACCACGAATCATTGATGGCTCAGAGACCTTCACTGTTCACCAGCTCTTAGATGTTCGTCGCCGGGGCCGCGGCCTCCAGTTCCTAGTGGACTAGGAGGGCTACGGTCCAGAAGAGAGGTGCTGGGTTCCAGGTCGTGACATTCTTGACCGTTCGCTCATTAAGGACTTTCTAGAGAAACATCCAGTTCCCCCAGTTATGACGCCAGGGGGCGTCCGTAGGAGGGAGGGTACTGTAAGGGATCCGGATATTTAAGTTCCTGTTTTTTCAGCAACATGTGTTTTTTATTATTTATTTACATTTTGTAGGTCAGTTGGTGTTTTCTGTTTGTTTTGGATTGCAATGTACTTTCGACTCCACCCTGCTACTTCCTGCTTTTCTTTGGTTTGCTGATATCCCCTGAGTTTGTGAACACACCTGTTGCTAATGTGTGTTGATTGGTTTGTGGCTACTTAAGCTCAGTGTGCCCATTCAGTCTCTGTCGGATCGTGCCTGTATGATACCTGTGCCTTGCTGGGAATAAACTCAGAGAAAGTTCTTATAACCAAGCCTTCTGTCTGCGATTGGATCCTTTTGCACCGAAAGCCTAACAACTTCACATCAACATTATTACGTCATGACAGGTGGCACCAGGTCAGCAGTCAATCAATCAAGGGGTCTCAGAGGGTCGGCAACATGGACGAAGAGAGAATCATTGTCGAAGTTCAGCAACATGAAGTCATTTATGTACCAAATCATCCTTTTTATAAGAACCATGGCCGGATGGACAAAGCGTGGCATTTCATTGCAGTAGTTTTGGGAGTGGAAGGTGGTTACATTCGGTTTAGGATTATCGCATGATCTCGTGATCTCGCGTGAATAGGGCTGGCTCGCAAGGCAGCGCTGCGCTGCCGTAACGCGCCCGGTGGAAATGCAAGCAGGGCAGAGTCACAGCGATTCCGTGCCGCAGCTGTAACACGGCCGTAACGTGTGCGGTGGAATCCCGGCGTGAGAGTGCCACAGTGACCTGCACAGTTGCAGCTGACTAACCTTGTTTTTCCTTATTTCCATCCATACTTAAGGACATCCAGTGATGGACTTTGTAGCAGTAGCCAATCTCTGGTCTGGAGATATGCCCGCAGAGAGTGATGTGCTGCAGATCCTGTAGTTGGAGGCAGTTTCTCAGGCTTGATGCTCCCAGCTGCGGCCTGCTTGCTGAAGATATCAAATCTTCAGTCTTCCAAATCTTCAGATGGATTTCCGCGGAATATGATCTTGAACAGTTCATAGCCAGCTTTGATGTCACTTTTCTTGGCTCTGAACACATCCATGGCCCTCTCAGATTTTGTCTTGCAGAGCTTGCTGAGCAAAGTTGGTTGGCTAAACCCAGAAATTGCTGATACGGTATCACAGCCAGAGAAGCTATGTAGGAATATAAGGTATGACGGTACCTCTCCGGGAGTGCCTCTCGAATCTTTCCGACATCATAAGATGTATCTTTAGCTGTCGTGAGGAAGACCGGGTGGTTCGCCCTATGATGGACCAGCATAACCAGGACGAATGTGTCCTCAGCCCTCACCTCAACAGAGGACTCTGTTGCCTAATTTAGTGCTGCAGACACGATGGAGGCGTCAGCATCATCAGAGCATAGTTGAACACTGATCCTACCTCTTTGGAAGGTCTCAGCAAGGTGCAGAATGAGCTGGGCCTTGTTGTTCTTGTTGTCAAGAAACTTTTCCTGTGGAACGATACTTTTTTAAGTCTGGACGAATCTGAATCTCACAGCATGCATTCTTTGTTCGTCGATTGTCAGGTGCACGATACAACTTCCGGCCTATAACCCGGCCTGTCTGGGTTGTAGCCACATATATGATTTACTTTCAAGAGAGTTTTACAAAAAAAAAAAGAAAGACCTTTCAAACTATTCATGAGAACATAGAATACAGGTAACTTACAAGGGTATTTTTCAAGCATTACAACATTGATGCCCTTATTGCAGAGGATACACACATCAAGGTAGACCGGGTGTGCTGATGGGGTTTGGGATGTGCAGCTGCCAGCACTTGAAGTACTTGGCCAAGACAGTACGTTGCGTCGTTTCATCCTGTAGGATCGTTGGTCCTGAGCATCTTGTCCTATGGATGGATGAAAGACAATTTTGTGAGCTTTTATTCATGCCAGAAAATGTATTGGATTGAAATGATGAGTTGAAAGGCATGAATGACAGAAAGTGGCAACAACATTAGAGGTGGAGTCCTTACGGGACTTGCGATCGTAAGTATCCCGCTGCTTCGCGTTATCCTTTGTAGGCGCGTTGGGAGGAGGAGCGGGCAAACCCATTGTCAGTGTGCATGTGTCAGTGATACGCGGGTTTATCCAATAAGTGGTTGTGTACCCTGCCGTGCACCATTGGCATTTAGCCTATGCAGCCTTGTCTCTGTGTGCGTGTGCGTTTGTGAACGAGAATGACAGGGAGAAAGAGTGCTATGCAGAGCTGAATGAACGTAACGATATTTATGTTTCAAAATGGCGTAAAAAAATTATAAATAAAAGCAGAATCCATTTTTTTGGTGCTCGGTGTTGATTCTGTGGCGCTGCGCCACATATTGGTCTATGTTTGGGAAACACTGCTGTAGTAGGCTATGCCATGCGTTAAAATAATAATAATGACTATAATAAACTCGAGCAAAGTAGACTATATCCCAGCCTTCCAAAACAAAATCTCGGTTAAGGGTAGGCCTAAATGAGGATGTTGGTTAAATTATTTGGGAAAGAACAGCTGATGCAGCGGCAATAAGTTGTATTTAAATCAATGCATCTGCAAACACCGTAGGGCAAACACATATTTTCTTGGCACAGACATTGTGTACAAGCCCATAACTTTAGGATTGATGAGTATTTGACAGTGAGAAATCGTTTTACCGCGAGTGAGTGTTAAAAAAGAATGAATGAAAGCGGGTGTGCGTGTGTGCATCCATCTGTTTAAACACACGCAAACTAAACACATAACGCAGAATAAAGTCCATGGCAATGTATATTAACGGGGAGACACATGCATATTCACAAGTTGATAACGATAATGTATAATAATAATAATAATAATTAATGAAATGTATATAGCGCTTAATATGGTACTCTAAGACGCTTTACATATTGCCCTATCAAAACTATGTAAGACAGACTAGGAATAAAAGAAAAACAGAGGTTAAACATGAATAATAAGGTGGGAATTAGGTGGGGAAGGCTAGTGTGAAAAGGTATGTTTTGAGGGCAGATTTGAAAGAAGAGAGGGTTGGAGAGACTTTATACAATACTGCATACAATACTGGTAAGAAACAATGTTTGTTATTGTTGGCGCCAATCAATAAATAGACCCACATTTGCGGACACAGGACCGCTTATCGTATGTGTGTTAGGTTTTCTTTACCGAAATTTACATGACGGCTCAGTATTTCTGAAGTTGTAGAAGAAAACGCTATTCTATTTGTGAATCAGGCCATATTATTTGCCCATGAACTGAGCGATTTGAAGTTTGAAATTAATTTGTTCATGTATCTGTCTCATCGGAGAAAGCAAACGCGCTGTCAAAATATACATTTGTCAGGTTCAAATGCGCATGGCTCACTAAAGGGGATGGGAAATGGCACTCTCATTGGTTTATTGCACGTTACGCCCAAACCTCATCTACGGGTAATTACGCTACTTCAGGGCAACCCTTTTTAGATTTGGGTCGGGCGCAAGAGTCGTTTATCCGCCGGTATAATAGCAACATCGCCATAGAACCGCCCACAAAGCTGCTTGCGTTTGGCGCTTCTCACTTGCGTTTCAGACTGCTAAAATAGGGCCCTCTGTGTACCTATAAAGAATAATCTCACTTTGAATCAAATAGTGAGCCCACTATAAAATGACACAATTTACAACACAATTAATATTGATCAATGACACAGAGACTATTTACATTGGTTTATTTAGCTAAGGTAGGCTACTAGATTTTACATTAGCCTAATGTTAGCTAACTTAAGCTGGATGCTAGCTAGCAACATTCATTTTAGGCTGTAACTAAGTGATAAAATGATGTAGAGGCCTATAAATAAATAAACAACTAAAATTTAGAAAGCGAAATGATTTACTTACCATGTCAGAAAGTAATTTTGTTGTGGGCGTGTTGGAGCAGCGGCTAGTGACTTCGACTGACATCCGGGAGACCGGGGTTCAATTTGCACGCTTTAAATAAAAATGGCTGCAAAATACAACTGTACCTATTTTCTCGCAACGATCCTGCTTCTTCCCCACATGCAGAGAGGTCATACTACTTAGCATGTGCATAGCAGGTGCATTACTGTAGTGTATTTTAAAAAAGTTATTCAGAGTGGGTTTTTCTCGAATTTAATGAGCAGATAACATTTTTCAAACAGAACCCATAGGTGAAATTTGACCGATCCATATTTCAGGGTTAAGGAGTCATTTTTACTCAAAACTAATTACTTGGATAGATTCGCGCTTTTGGTAGATATTTTTTTCCCACTATTTTTACCCAAGCCCTCTTTACCCAAGCCCTATTTTTACCCAAATCCCACAGGATTTTGCCGTGGATAAATTGGGAGGTGTTACTAGAGACCTATAGGAACACATGGTAAAAAAAGCTATTGGTAATAAATTATTTAAGGAAATGGCAAAAAAAATACCTAACTTTCCCTAACTAATAGAAATGTTTTATTATTAAATATTATTTTGCTTCATATCAGATTAAATATTGATGCACAAAATCTGAAACCCTGTGTGTTTCTGACACCTGTTGGGAAGAACAACATCTTCTGTTTCTGGTGTCTCATTCACTCCTGTTTCACATTCAAACTGTGGTTGAAACCCCCGGAGGTTCCACATGATTTGTTTGCCTCTTTCGTTTTCAAAGTCAGCAATGAGGGCATGAATGGTTTAAATCCTTGTCCTTGCACCTCACCAAAATAATGAAGTGAATCCACTGTTTTGTGGATGTGGTTCTGCTTTGGTGATGTAGAGCTCTGATCTCCTTCACACTAATCCGACTTCGCGTGAATCTCTTTTTATTATATTATTGTCCGGTACTTTCCGCTATGGTTCCTGAACTTCCTCTCTGGTGTAAATAAAGTACACAGTGTCATTCTGTGTGTTCTGACACCTTACTGGACGTCACTAGACTGCAGGAAGTGGAACTGTAAACCAACACCCGAGGGTTTTCACTTTACCTCAACTAGACTCATCATCTTCCTGTTTTCCGAACAAGAAGCGGTTGAACAGCGGCCTCCAGAAGTACCGGGCCCTAGATCACTCTACTGGTCCCAAACTCCTTCCTGGTCATTTGACCTGCCCCCTGGTAACCACAGTGTATTCCCCGTTGACGGGGGCCAATGACTTCAACACGAACAACAAAATAAACAATATGTGGTACACAGCCTGCTGAAGACATTGAGCTAGGAATGAAGTGTGTGTGTGTGTGTGTGTGTGTGTGTGTGTGTGTGTGTGTGTGTGTCAAGCCCCCAGGAACAGTGCATACTTCCGCAATCCACCAGTGCTCAGCAGCCAAGGCTGGTATTGCAGCTGTTTAAGCGGGCTGTTGATGGGTCCCTCGATTCAAGGGACCCAGAAGTAGATATCTCCGTTCACTCCAATACAAGTGGGGAACAGGAATGTGTCTCCACAAAAAATGTCTGGATATCAATCAAAGGCTCAATATATCTTTATGCCATGTCCTAAAAAAAATATATTTTCAAAACGCCACCTCAAGCGTTTTATTAGCCGTTCTCTCAAATTATTTTTAGCTGGAGAAGGAGGGGTGTGCAGCTGAAAGGAGTCGTAGTGAAACAAATGTTGTTTCGACCTGGCATCCGAGAGGGCCTAGTTCAGTGCTCCGTTAACGTGTCCGATTTTTAGACTGGTTCAGCTGCTGCTCAATAACTCTCACGGTCCTCTGCTTGCTATCATTGTGATTCACCATATATTGATCCATTTATTCAAAAGATCCAAAGACAAAGAACAGGTGCATTACGGTATCATTTTATATTATTGTTAATAGTCTAACATTTCAGCGTTGGTATTTAATTTTTCATTTGCTTGTTTTGCTACCTATGTATGGCCGTTAACAATGTTGGTGTATTACAATTATATATGTGTGTAGGCCACTCCAACTTCGTTGCTGGTTGAAATGTAACCATTTATTTGTACATAAGTTATTGATTGATTTTTCATAAATAGTTAGTTGGAAGGAATCTGTTTCTTAAGCAGTGTGACACTTGGAGCTTGCATGACGGAGCACAAGTTGGCACAAAGCACTCAAAACTGCAAAGAGACATTGTTCAATTGTAGACTTGGAGCTTGCATAACGGAGCACAAGGCATAGTTTAATAGTGCATTTCTTTTTGAACAGCACATCCGATCAATGACCTCTGTAATTTTTTGTACATTTAAATGTATGCCCATCACTAACTGAGTTTAGCTTTATCTATTATTACTTTTATTTTCTTCCCTTCTTTTCTTAATGTTATCTGTATTTTGTTTTTAAGATAAAACAAGAGAAACCAAAACATATCTTATGGTCTCGTATTTATGTAAATGTTTCATGTATTTATATGTTTTTTACATGTTGTGACTGTCTGAGTTTGTGATGTGGGTCTATGGTCTCGTATAGTTAGGTACATGTTTCATGTATTTATGTTTTTTTCATGTTGTGACTGTCTGAGTTTGTGATGTGAGTCTTTGTTCTATGTTCCCACTCTTGGCCTGCACCTTGACGCGGTGAGTGGGCTTTAAACTAAGACTTTGTTTTATTTTTTTGCTTGTTATTGATTGTTTGTCACAGTCTATCTTATTAATGATACAAAGCCTTAACTAAACCCCTTCTTTTCTGTTTGCAGAAACTTGAAACTCCATCATGCTCCTGTACTTGTCTGCCGTGCCACCATCATGCCTCATGCATCACCTCTCAGCGCCCTGCCCAGCTGCATCTCATTCCGTTACTCCATTAAATAAAAGAATTCCCTGTCCATGTCAGATCCCTGTCCATCATACTCCTGTTGTTGTCTTCCTGCACACCTGACTGCCTCCTCCATCGATTGCAGCCAGAGCCCTCTCCCTGTACAATATTTCATGTTAAATACATTTCAGGATGAAGTTTGAGATTCAGTTTCAGTATTACTTGTTTTTGAAACCTGACGTGGGGCTGGCACCGCCACCATCATATCAGTCTTATTTATTGCACCCACACATAATAGGTCCATGATACCATGTGGGGTAATTTCAGACTCCTTTGCTTCCTAACACCTTGTGAGTTCCCTGGGTACACCAGCTGATGGGTCTGTGTATATATTGGGCATTTGATTCTCGTTTCAGAAACAGAAATATATAAAAAAAAGAGTGGTAATTATTATTTCTGTTTTAACATTCAAAAAGGTATATACCAGGTGCTTTTCTTATAAAGTCAAAAAGGGGCAAACTAATCTAAAATAATAATCGTTAAACATATAGAGAATCATCGGGGGATTACTTCCATGGTTGGTAAACAATGCGACTGCTATCGCTCAGACCTCTCGCTTATGATGCTACAATGCTAACAATGCTAAAAGCAAGAATATTTCTGCATCCGGTACGTCATGAAGTAGGGCGTGGCTATGGACCCATGATGCGGAAGCATATCTCTCCTTGATGTTGCCCTGCGCCATTGAGCAGTTTACATAGGAATGAATAGGCGCCATTTTGGAATCAGTTGTCAATTTTATAATATGTCCATGGTGTGTGTGTGTGTGTGTGCGCCAGTGTGCAGCTATATGATTGCCCACATAGCAAACATATGTATTTTAATACACACATTGGGGAAACATGTGTTCCTCCAGACTGGACGTCTGTAACGCACTACTCATCGGGATCCCTAGCAAGAGCCTGCAGAGGCTCCAATACATACAATACTCTGAAGCTAGGATTCTGATGACCCATCCTCCACTCACTCTACTGGCTTCCCGTTTCCACCAGGATTGAGTATAAGGTTTCCCTCCTCAACCACCAATGTATCCATGGACATGCCCCCCCCCCCTACCTCAAAGAACTTCTCAACCAACATAACACAACACGCTCCCTCCGCTCCACTCACTCAAACCTCCTTCACGTACCGAGGACTTTCACCTAAGTGTGTGTGTGTCCAGGATCACCAGCCTGTTGAGCCGGCTGCAGGTGGAGGTGTGTAGGGAGCGGGAGGTGAGCAGGATGCTGCAGAAGCTGAGTGGTCTGGTCGGAGAGGAGAGCGCCGGGGTCCGGCCACATCACTTGGTCAAGGTGTTGGAGGGTCTGAAGCCATGGCAGCTCTGTCTGCCAGACCTCTGTGTGGTCATCGAAGTATGGCTACTGGTTCCCATGGAAACATACACACACGCACATATATACCACGAGAGGGTTTTTGTTTTTCATGAAACAAACCCACTTGCTCTAATTGGAGTGTTACTAGCTACGTCAATTGCTGTATTGATTTTAGAATGTTTTTATTGCATTTACCATTAGAAAAGTTGTTGGCTAACCTGGAATTAGCTTAGATAGTTTAGTTTAAGATGTGATTGCTGGTCTATAAGAAGTTACATTAGTCACTGGGCTGCTCTCTCCTGAATGTGAAAGGTGACTTATTTTGATGACTTTGATGACTTATTCCTCTGCGTCGACAACACGCTACAGCCTGAGCTTTGTTTTTTGGGGGGCCGGTCTCTCTGAACATGTCCCCACTGGCTCCCGTGAGGAACATTCCTCACAGAAGGTAATTACAGGAAGCCCTCAGACGGAGGATCTTTACGGCTGTAAAGATCTGTACTGATGGTAGAACAAGAAGAGGGGACTGGAGTTTGACTTCCTCTTTCTCTCTCTCGCTCGCTCTGTCTATGTGCAGTCTGTGTGGTTTTGTTTTGTGTCTTTGTGTGTATGCATTCACAGAACGACCTCTTCCTCTGAAACAGAGGGAGGTAACTTTGTATGTTTGTGTATGTGTGTGTCTCACTTCCTGTCTTAAGAATACTTAGGAAAAAATGACCTCTCCCCCTCTCTGTTGCCCTATCTGTCTCTCTCTCTCTCCGTCTCCCTCTCTGTCTCACTGCTTCCTCTCTGTCTCTCTCGCTCCCTCTCTGCCTCTGTCTCCCTCTCTTTCACCCTCTCTGTGTCTCTGCCTCCCTCTCTGTCTCTCTCGCTCCCTCTCTCACCTTGTCTCTATCCTGCACACTGTCCGTCTCTCTCCCTCTCTTTCTCCCACCCTCTCCCTTGCCCTCTGTCTCCCACCCTCTCCATTGCTCTCTCCCCCTTTCCGTCTCTCTCTCTCTTTCTCTCTCTCTCTCACACCAGATCGTCAGGAAGAACGTTGTCCAGATGCCGAGGGAGGAGTACGACGCCTGGCTGTGCTCAAGGGTAAATCTGCCTTCAGTTCCTGCGTTCCTCCACAGGCAGCAGATGACCTCGCCTTCTCCCCTCTCCCAGCCGTCTTTCGTGGTGGGGGAGGGGATAAGGGAGGACTCGAGGCAAACTAACAGAACAGCACACATGCTCATGAGAAATTTTGTGAAGGGAGACTATTCAGACCGGGACTAAAGAGGGCGGGACCAGAGTTGAACTTGGGTTCACTTAATGCAAATGAATGCGACATGTTGGTTGTCCATTATTGTGTTGAGGGTCGTCTGATTGCTTAATCCCATTCCCTATTTTTGTTATTAAATCCCTTCCTGCACTTTTTGCTATGGAACCAAACCCTCGGATCTAACCTAAATTACTTAATGTAACATCAATATAATAATTTGTTCATTAATGTTATTAGGGTAGTTGGCTTGAATAGTTGGCTTATCACTGTAGTTTAAAAATAATCTCTACCAGAAAGTGAAACCATATCTCCAAAGTGAAATGGGAAAACTAAACCAAAAGGAATATAACACTAATTTAACATTTTGTATGAAAATACTCTAGGTTGTTTCATGGTTATGTTGAAATATTGTGCTATTAACTACAAATAGAAACCGTGTTTCTATTTTTAGTTAATCATTATGTAATTCAGGGTGTATGTAATCGCTCTGATTAATAAATGCCATTGTGCCCAAACGTTTTGATCAGAGGTAAATTGTCGCTGTTTTGCCCGACTTCAACAGAGCACTTTGTAGTTCTCCTTATCCACTTCTGATAAGCTGTTTCCATTTGAGACGGACAGGGTTGAGGCAGTCTGTGTGTGTAGAGGGGGATGGGGGGGACAGGGAAAAGGCTGAGTCCACATTCGATGGGGGCAGCGGGGGGGTGGGGGTCGATTCTTTCACCCAGCGAGACAAGTCTATAAAGGCGGAAGGTGTGTCCGTCTGTTTGTCTGTGGCCCCGTCCACATGGAGCCGATTTTTCGGTGAAACCGCAAGTCTTGTGCGTTTCGGCCGACCGTCCAGACGGATCCGGCAGATCCGGTGCCCGAAACCGCACTTTTCTTGAATACTTTTATAAGTATATATCCGGACCTATGCGTACAACGGAGTATTAGGGCCACACATGAAGATTTTTTATTTTTTGCCGTGAAGAGATTAAAGTCGACGCATCGATTTTAAAGTCAACATGTCGACATTAAACTTGAAATATCGAGAATAAAGTTGAAATGTCATGTCGACCTAAACTCAACATGTCGAGATTAAAGTCGACATTAAACTCGAAATGTCTAGAATACAGTTGAAATTAGTTGGGAGGGATAGCAACCGCTCCAAGGGCCTGCACTGAATCCAATGGCTTGTGTAGATAATTTGGCAAAATTGTATTTCAGAATCGGGTTGAACATGGGAAATGGGCAAAGATACAGATGGTTGCACCTCCGTGCAATGCATAAAGGTTTTGTTGTGTCGCAAAATACAGTAAGACAATTGATCAAGTTGCTTGATCCTGAGGCTGTGGAGCAAAGGCGTGCCCGAATATTTACTACAGCGTTTCTACTCATACGGTTCATCTACGTCACGTTTTCTGGAACGCCGCCATTTGCACGACCGATCTCGCCAAGACAGATATATTATCGATTTTAGGCTCCGATCCTCATTTGTTATCCCTAGTTTTTTTTTGTCCATTAGTATGCTTTACTCAAATCAATCTTCATGACATATTCAATTCAATTCAATTTTATTTGTATAGCCCTTAATCACCATTACAGTCTCAAAGGGCTTAACAGGCCAAATATTTGTGACACCCCCCTTTTCCCATGCCCCCACACGGGCAAGAAAAAACTCCCTTGAATCAGCAAGGAAGAAATCTTGAGAAGAAACGCAGTGTAGGGGATCCCTTCTTCCAGGGATGGTCAGGAGTGCAATGGGTGCCACAATTGACATACAGGTAAATACATGCACATCATATTAAAATGGTGATGGGGTTCTGGCCGGTTATCCATGAGGAGAGTCCAGGCATCCAGTCCAGTACCCGCAACACGCTAGAACAGACAGAATAGTGAATTAGAACGGAAAAGTACATAGTGGGAATGTATAATGTAATGAGAAAAAAGCACAAGCAAACAGAGTGGTCTTCACTTCGCATCTGTCGTTTTCACACTCCAAATGCAAGATTGTAGAGGTGCGTTTTGAGCTTTCCTTTGAATAGCTCCACAGAGTCAGCTTCCCTGATCGCTGATGGCAGCCTATTCCATAGGAAGGGGGCTCGATAGGCAAACGCTCGCTGTCCAGCCAATTTCTTTTTAACCTTCGGCAATGAAAGAAGGCCGGCTCCCGAAGACCGGAGGGACCGAGAAGGACTATAAGGAATGATCAGGTCCTTCAGGTAGGATGGAGATAATCCATGCAAGGCTTTATAGGTTAGCAGTAGCATCTTAAAGTCTGATCTGAAAGTTATTGATAGCCAGTGAAGAGAGGCGAGAATAGGTGTGATATGATCAAACTTTCTCGTTCTGGTCAGCAGTCTAGCTGCCGCATTGTGTACCAGCTGTAGACTTTTTGTGGTAGAGTTCGGTAATCCCGAGAACAGTGCATTGCAATAGTCCAGTCTTGACGAAACAAATGCATGAATCAGTGTCTCTGCATCCGCTGCAGATAACATTGGTCTGATTCTTGCAATGTTTCTCAGATGGAAAAAGGCAATTCTAGTTATACTTCTTATATGCTGGTCAAAGCATAGTTGAGGGTCAATCAGGACATCAAGATTTTTGACGGACGCACTCTGTGGGATGGCGAGGCCATCCAACCACAGAGAGACATCCTCAAACTCTACCCGGTCCCGCTTCGAGCCGAGAATTATCAGCTCTGTCTTCCCAGTGTTAAGCTGTAGGAAGTTTTGTGACATCCAGCCCTTCACAGCAGCCAGACAGGACTCGACCCTTTGAATCTGGGCCGAGTCCCCGGAATCTACAGGAATGTAGAGCTGGGTGTCATCCGCGTAGCAATGGAAACTAATTCCAAAGCTGCGGATAACGTCGCCCAGGGGAAGCATGTAGATTGCACAAAGTAATGGACCAAGGACCGACCCTTGTGGTACGCCAAAGTGTAATTTACAGTGCTTTGATCTGAACCCTCATGAAGCACAAATTGGGTTCTATCTGTGAGGTACGATTCAAGCCAACCAAGAGCCGTACCCCCGAAACCAACATAGTGCTCAAGATGGTGAAGAAGAGTGCTGTGGTCGATCGTGTCGAACGCAGCGCTCAGGTCCAGCAGCACAAGCATTGAGCATGTATTTTTATCCAAAGCATATGTATATATACATATACATATATATTTATTTAGTCCACAACCCCTCCCCATACAGTGGAGATATCATGAAAGCGTTCAAGAGCACTGATGCCTACCAATATGCTGTGGCTGGATGGGTGAAGGGAGCTAAAGTGAGGCACTTGGCCACCAATAATCTTTATCTGATAAGGGCAAAGTTAAGTACTATATATTTGTGACTTCTTGTGAACAGTTTGTGGTGGGTTACTATCATTGATCGTTAAAATCAGTCATCAAATCATAGACGATCATTTCGCCGGGGACGCTTAGGACGAGTTTCCTTCAAGATTAATTTTGTACCCACAACAAAACCCGATTTGAATTATTATGGATTATTTTGGACAATGAATGAGGTATTAATGCCAATACTTTTTGGCTGGGACGATTTCAACATTGGGTATATGGAGCAGAACATAGTGGGTCCTATGTCAACGTTTTTTGTATGCATTTTATTCATTGGTAAGCTACATGGATATGGCATCTTTCAGAACCTTTCATTACCTGCACTAAAGATAATAAAAGAGCGCATCGTCATTGTTTGATTGTGGTCGTAGGTGTTGTTGTTGGTGCTGAGTTATCACTGAAATCAGTGGGTCAGTGGGTGGGATCGGTCGTCAAGATGGCGCCGCAAAGCTACAGTGACTTCACGTGAACCTTATGAACAGCTCGCAATGAGTCTGTCTTTACGGAGATATTCCTGAAACGCATCAAGGAACACGGAGGGGAAAATATTGTTTTCGCCCTTGTGGACGGGCCCAAAATCTATTTCGATCCACCGCGAAGCGCTACCTGTGGGGTATTCCACATAGCCGGTTTTATCACATAACCGGGTAAGTTAACCCAGGGTTTTCGGTAACCCTAGGTTTTCCGTTCCAAAATGAACACGGTATGTTAGTTACTTTAGAAACATATGCTCTGAATCAAACCTGGTCGAAGCAGGTTTTGCTTCGGAAATGCAATGTATCAGGAAATGCAATGTATCCAACAACGGGTAATTTAAACAAACTGTAAACTCCAGCTTTTTACTCCAATGCAGATGTAGTGAAGAATGACAAGACACAGTAACTCTAGCCTACTCTTGATACCTAGGCCCATATATGTGTTAATGTTAATTAATATGTGTGATAAGTTTTACTTTAAATAAATACCTTTCCATCCACGTTGGACGAAGAAGCTCTCTTCCTTATATATGGCTCCAGGAAAGAGAGCCTCCTGAGAACCCAGTCCTGCCGGCCAGTTCTCCCACCGGCACTCCCCGAAGCTGGTGCCTTGCTGTACCGATTGTACTGAGTCCTGAGGGAGTGGATTTTCTTGCCCACCTCTTTTTCTGAAAAAGACAGTGCCTAATGTTAGCAAAAAAACATCGCACATTTGAACTAAAGACTATTTTACAAACACCTTTGACCCCACAAAGCATTAGCGGATGGAGTAGGCCTATTACCAGCAGTAACTATTTATTTATTAAGCCTACCCGCTTTCCAATAGGCATTTTTAGTCCCTTGTTTTTACACAGGAAACATACATATAGAAAAAATATAAAGATACTGAGATACCGTTGGGAACCGTTGGTCCCGTTAAATAACGGTAAATCAGCACGAGCCTAACATTATCTACAATCGTTATCTACAATCGTTCTTCAGAAACAAAGATAAATACCGTTAGCATCTACAACTTGTGTTTAAAAAGCCTATATATTAGGCCTACTGCCTAAGCTATGCCTTTATGAAACGAAAATAAAAACAGGAAACAAGGAAAGGAAAAAGTAACAGAAAAGAAAAACAAAGTATCGCCTCCTTACCGGATACACCAATTGCCACCGCAATCTCGCAACAGGCTCTCCTCCTGCTGTCCCTGTTGCTGTACCCCTTGCTTGCAACATTGTATAACACAGGTTGATCCTCCAACAACCGAATTAATTTTTCCTCCCTCTCCTCGGACCAGAAGTCTGCCATCTTCGGATATTTGTGTGGAGTGGACAGTACGGTACCGGGACGGAGTAAGGCCGTGACGTACAAGTTGTTCTGTGCTGTGATTGGCTGAAGAGGAATAGTTAAATCGCCGCATTCTAAAACTGGACCTTGCGATTTGACGTGTTCAATCTCTGGCGACTCCTTGCAACTCCTTGCGACGCCTTGCAACTCCTTGCAACGGCTTGCAACGGCTTGCAACGACCCGTTCACACCGGCCCTGTGACGTTCTAAAACCGTCTCGTTGCAAGCCGTTGCAAGGTGAATCTTTGGTCTGAACTGGGCTTTAGTGCTCAAAAATAACGGATTTATTCCGAAGTCAGGCATTAACGAGTTGTGCAGGTGAATTGACAGAGAAACAGTTAGCCAGAGCTCCATCGTTGACGTTATTGCTAGGCGGGAGCTAGCACAAGCTGCTAGTCAAATGTGTATGTGCTGGCTGGTATGTTTCAGACGAATTAATGAATTAACTGATCTTTCTCTTTTAATGGATGGAGAATATGTTAACAGATTTGGAACATGTAGTAGGGTTGCCGCGGTGTGGACATTTTCACACCGAGTAATACACTCGTGTCAACACCGGTGTGGGTACATTTACATTTACATTTAGGGCATTTAGCAGACGCTTTTATCCAAAGCGACTTACAATAAGTACATTTGTCATAAGAAGTGCAACAATATATCGCTGTCGGTTCAGAAAGGATATTAATAGAACCAAGTGCAAGTACAACAATCGCAAGGCTAACCAATTCCCCGTATTACAGCAATGATAGCAGCTACTGCAGTTGCTAGACAGTTAAGTACTATAATACAATGCAATACAATACAACACAATACAATACACTGTACAATGGTGGCCAGAAGGGGGAGGGTGGCTATGCAGAGTCGAGGTGGACTCTGAACAGGTGAGTCTTTTTCGGAAGATAGTGAGCGACTCTGCGGTCCTGAGAACGGCAGGTTCTGGAACTTTTGTGGTGGAACTTTTCGAACGGCAGGTGGTGGAACTTTTCGTTCCACCACCGAAAAGTTGTGACTTTGCTGAACGGCCTTTGCTAGCTCTTAGCGATGGCGGTACCAGACATCCAGCTGAGGTAGTTGAGCGGAGGGATCGAGCTGGGGTGTGTGGCTTTAGCAATGCTTGGAGGTAGGCAGGGGCAGTTCCATCGACTGCCTTGTATGCCAGTACCATCGTCTTAAATTTGATGCGAGCTACTACAGGGAGCCAGTGGAGGTCCCGGAAGAGGGGGGTCACATGGGAGAACTTCGGTAGGTTGAACACGAGGCGTGCTGCCGCATTCTGGATGCGCTGCAAAGGTTTAATGGCAGAGGCAGGAAGTCCAGCCAGGAGTGAGTTGCAGTAGTCGAGGCGGGAGATGACCAGTGATTGGACTAGAAGCTGAGCTGTTTCCCTTGTGAGGAAGGGCCGGATTCTGCAGATGTTGTAAAGTGCAAATCTGCAGGAACAGGCCACCTCAGTGATGTTTGCGGTGCAGGATAACTGATTGTCTAATACCACACCGAGGTTTCTGGCAGTTGTAGAAGGAGATACAGTGATGTTCTCAACGGTGACCAGTAAGTCAATGTGTGGGCAATCTTTCCCTTGGATTAGGAGGAGCTTGGTTTTGTTGAGGTTAAGCCTCAGGTGATGGGCAGTTGTCCAGGTGCTGACGTCCGCCAGACATTCCGATATGCGTGTTGCAATCAGGGCTTTATCAGATGAGGGGAAAGAGAAAAATAGCTGATGTCGTCAGCATAGCAGTGATAGGAAAAGCCGTGTGATGCAATTACAGAGCCCAGAGATCTGGTATAGAGAGAGAACAGAAGAGGCCCCAGTACAGAGCCTTGAGGGACACCAGTTTCAAGCGTGCAAGGTTTGGACAAGGAGCCATTCCATGTCATTTGATAGGTGCGGTTCATCAGGTAGGATGTGAACCAGGAAAGAGCAGATTCAGCGATGCCAAGTTCGGCAAGAGTGGCAAGGAGGATCTGGTGGTTCACCGTGTCAAATGCTGCGGACAGGTCGAGGAGAATGAGAACCGATGAGAGGGACGAGGCTCTGGCAGCACGGAGGGACTCAGTCACCTCGAGGAGTGACGTCTCAGTGGAGTCTGACTGGAGAGGGTCAAGCAGGTTGTTAGATGAGAGATAGGAGGATTGTTGGTTAGCAATGTATTAGAGAGGAATAAAAGAAGAGATACCGGTCTGTTGTTCTGGATATCGGTGGTATTAAGAGTTGGTTTTTTGAAGAGAGGCTTTATGCTGGCAACCTTGAAAGACACTGGAACAATGCCTGAAGTGAGGGAGGAGTTATTAAGTGAGGTGAGAAATGGCAGGATGTCGCTTGAGACATCCTGGAGGAGAGAGAAGGGGATAGCGTCAAGGGGGCAGGTGGTGGCATGGTTAGATGTTATTATTCTGTTGACCTCTTCAGAGGTGAGAGGGCTAAATTGGGTAAAGACAGGGTACCGGATTGACTCGGCTGCCAGATTGACTCGGGGTCCTGCGCTTACAGATGACGTATCGACACTTGACGTATCGACACAAGCCAACAGACAAAACCCGGAAGGGTGTTTACAAACGGGGCTCAATCATGGACTTAAAAAGAAGGCTCAATCCGTTTTGGTTTTGTTTTCAATGAACGCAGCCCGTTCTTTCGCACAAACAAAGCCATTGGAGACGCGTCTAATAGCACTGATGAATGCATATGTAACCCAGTCCCTGTTAGGGACTCTTATTCTGAAGGAGGAGAACGGGAAGTGTCTGCGTGTGGGTCGCTGTTTTAACTCTGTGTTGGGAGTGCTGGAAATAAAGTGGAGTTAACCGATTCTTCTTTATAACCCAAGTATAGGCAAAAATAATTTGTACATTAGATTAATATTCATAGATTAGAAAACAAAAGGAGGTCGTTAATACTTGGGAATAACATGGCAATGAATGAAACTCTCATGCGCATTTAAAAGACAGCGTTTACAGGAAGTGCCCCGAGTCGATCTGGCAGCCAAGTCAATCCGACACCCACACCGGTATTACTGAGTATTAACGGTATAAACTTTGAAACTAGGTCAACCGCCATCTTGTCCGTCAACTCTCCTCTCACACTCGGTGACAGCGTCTTATAACGTTCTATATATAATAGTATAATATAATTGTATATATAATATCACGGCCAAAAGCTCTGTGCGCCTCCGGATGGCCGTAGCGTGGGGAGCTCTCGCAGGGCTTTGCGGGATTTGTTTACCGGCGTTGCTATGGTTACCGGTCTTGTAAGGAAGCGCGCCAATTCTCAGAGCGCCTATCTTATTCCGCACAGAGCAGAACTGTGCCCTATTTTACACATTTTTATTTTCTTAATTAAAATTAAATCATTAATTTTTACAGATTTATTTTTTTATTACTGAAGAAAAGAATAAAAAAAATAAACGGTGTTGCCGGTGTTGAGTAATCGGTGTTGGCCTCAACACCGTTAATACCGTATACCGCGGCAATCCTGACATGTAGGCCTATCTGCCTAAGCCCACTGATTGTCAGCACATTGAATCCTCCCCGGACCGGGGAGGATTCTCCCAGTGGCTATAGTGCCCCACTCCGCCCCTGCCTCCAGGGCGCCCTGAATTTGTGCCTATTGCCAGCTCCTCCACCGGGGTCAAGACAATTTGAGGGCCAGATCCAGTCTGCCGACTGTCAGCCTTTTTATGATTGGCTTAAAAAAAAGGGCTTATTTAAATCCAGGATTTACAAATATGGTCTGACAATTCAGGTGGGAAAAGCTTACCAGTTTGTATGATGTTTTTATACTTCATTTTTACTTGATCCGCTGACCGCTTGGGAGCCATCGGAGTACATATTTTTTAGAAGAAAAGGGTTATGTGGTAGGAACGTTAAGAATGCTTAACAGGGATATTAAGAGATTCATAGCTCAAATATTAAGGATCATGCTTTTGACATGTAACTTACGCATTTACGCGGCCAGTGATCCGCGTTCTTTTTTCTTGTTATAATGTACTTCTCCTCGTCATAGCTCTCCAGGAGAACCTGGAGTTCCATTTTATTGAAATAAGCGGCCCGTTTCGCCATTTCGATCAGGGTTTCCATGATCCATACATAATGTCTTGATAGGTTTGGCATGGACGAGCACAACCCTATGTTAACCAACCCTGTGTTGATTGAACTAATGCATAACCCGTGCGGTGGAACCGACAGCTCTGGGCCTTGTTTCCCGATAATGATGGATCTTCGCTCGTACGATCATTCTCACGATGGATCTTGCGAACATTCGTGAATTTCTTTTGAGCGTTTCCCGAAACTCCTCTTAACATGAACGCGCGTTCACTGCACTCACGACATTCGTAGGATTGTAACTGTCTACTGACACAGTGCTGAAGTGGGCTCCGTACTGATGGAGACGCAGGAATGTCGCAGGAAAATGGGGTTAAAAATATCTCCCCATCAAGGCCAACAGCAGAGTAGCCTCCGAAGAGAATAGAGTGCAATAATTTGAATGCTAAAGATAGTAAAACACAATTGATAGGACTAGGCCGACATATGTATCGGTCCTAATCCTGAATGCGCTGTGCGTACATTTTTTCACGCCATTTCCCCACCTTCCATATTAAATAAATCTAAAATAGCCTGTGTAACAACTAGGTGCTGATTTCTAAAACATGCTTTGGGCAGCAAAGAGAGACGACTTTATCTGATTCCGCATAAGGTTTCATTGATTGGCGCACACTCTCTAGTCTAGAATATTAGTAGACATTAAAAATGCAACGTTCCATTCATTCATTATCAATCAAACGCAGAGGCTAGGCATTGACCCACGGCTATTGCTGACCCGATTAGGAGAGCTTCGTCTAGATCCTGCCCATATTGTTGGGCAGGATGATGTAGGCTATAGGTGTTTTTACGCCTCCAAGCCAGTTCGGTCGCAGCTTGGCACGCCCGGTGATTTCACCTTCTTATATCAAGTCTTGTGTAAAACCGAGGGGGTCAACCCCCGGTCGTCACGGCGCAGGGTTTCTTGGATCACTGGAGAAGGCGGGCTGCGCACGGAGTCTAGACCTCTTTAGAATAATTTGTATTATTGCATACTCCCGAATGTTTACATTTTTTTATGAAACTGTACGATGCTCGTACGACGCACTTCACGATCCACTTCGGCCAGGGATGGGCAACTCAGTGCGGCCCGCATCCTCACTCAGTCAGGCCCGCACATAATAAAAAAAAAAAAAAAAAGAATAATAATAATTGATCAAGTTACAGAAAACTCGGTCAAGAAAGATGAGAAAAATTCATAGAATTCGAAGGCAAACCCATGCGTCTAGTTTGCTTAGAAGCGATACACTGGAAAAAGCCTTCTGTTGAACCAATTAAAAAAAACAAGGGTAATGGTTCACATCTATATTACATAACTTGAGCCAATGACAAATATATAGCTTGCCTCAAACAATATTTCCTATGTTCATAAAAACAAAATAATACAACTTGGCACCAAAATTCTATTCTCTGAATGAAGTTAATACATTTAAATCGTATGTTAAATCCTAAACAAAAAAATATTGATTCTCATTTAAGAAATATCTATCAGAAATAATTTGTTTTATCCAATCAAAAAGATTACAATTTAATCAAACAATTGTTTCTCATTTAAACATAACATATTTTTGTATACATCATCATCATCATTTTTTCCCGCTCGGCTCTCGCCGCTTCATGGCCTTGGGGCGCTTCTGTCTGCATTCGACATCACATCCCGACATCAGTCAGGGTTAGGTCAAAGACACCTCGATATCTGCTTGGTGAAGCCGGGGATCGAACCAACAACCTTCAGGTTACCAGCCAACCCGCTCTCTACCACCTGAGCTACTGCCGCCACACAATATACAATATATATTAACAATCTAAATGGCAGAGTTAGACCTACTCCAGACCTCCCTCCAGACACAGACAGACTGTCCTAGCTCACAGAGCTTTCACCTCAAAAAGTCGCCAAAAGTCACCAATAGCAGCTGAAAAATAAGCTAGATTTGTCGCTTGTCGCTGTTTTGAAAAAAAGTCGCCAAAGGGGTCTTAAAAGTAGCTAAATATAGCGACAAAATCGCTAAGTTGGCAACACTGCGGTTTGGTCCAGTAGTCGTAAGCATCTTTGTATTTAATGCGCATGCGCAGGCTTGTACGTAACCTTGAAATTGTGCATTTGTCTGAACAAATATTTCTAAATTGAGCTCCTAATCAAATATAACAGTGTTTTAGGAAGAAAACAAAAAAAAAATATTTGGATTGAATGACAAAAGTATTAATCAGTTGAATACACAACCTTAAAATTATACATTTGTCAAAATGGATATTTCTTAATTGAGCTCCTAATTAACAATATCTATATTTCACAGTATTTTGAAATAAAAAAGTTATTTTAAAAATAAAACAAAAAATGTTTATTTGAATTGAATTACAAAATAATAATCAGATGAAGTACGGCTTAAAACCCTTTTTCCAGTGTATCAGTCATTAAAGTTATCCACTTAAAGGCCCACTATGCAACTTTTTTAGCCAAAATTACATTAAGTATGCAGGTTGAAAGTTATGCTGATGGTTCTGCATCCATTTCTGGGTCGATTGGTGGGTGTGTCATTTACCCATGTCGCCTCTCCAGTGAAAAAGCGCATATGCAACTTGCTCTGTTCGGACCGACACAATCCGGATGTGACGCAACGGAAGTATCCTCGAAAATGTAGTCAGATTGTAGTTTCGAAAATGCTTTACGGCACAGACACACACCCAAACATGGCACCGGCTAGATATAAACAGCCAGTTGCGAGGCAATTGTTGCATTCATCATGGATCAATCGACTAATGGTACGGCCACACCAACCGCGTTACTCGCGTTGGATAACGCTAACGCGCCTAACCTGACGCTTGATCATTGTGTGTCACAAAAATGGTTCAACGCGCCCAACGCGCATGTGGCTGCGCTAGAGTCCGAGGTAGGAAACCCAAACGCCGCCGTGTTTGGGTGCATGATAGAGTTTAGATCGGGTTAGATTAAATAATCTCGGATATAAATAACGATCTCATCTCATCGTCATCTGTTTATCCGGGGTCGGGTCGCGGGGGAAGCAGCTCAAGCAGGGGGCTCCAGACTTCCCTTTCCCGGGCCACATTGACCAGCTCTGACGGGGGGATCCCGAGGCATTCCTAGGCCAGTGTTGAGATATAATCTATCCACCTAGTCCAGGGTCTTCCCCGAGGTCTCCACCTAGTCCAGGGTCTTCCCCGAGGTCTCCTCCCCACTGGACGTGCCTGAAACACCTCCCAATGGAGGAAGAGTGAACGCTCCGTTCACTTGCATGGACAGAGTCTCGTAACGACGGTGCGGTAAAGCGAACGCAATACCGCCCCCGCTGCTCCGATTCTCCGGCCAATCTCACGCTCCATAGTACCCTCACTCGCGAACAAGACCCCGAGGTACTTGAACTCCTTCACTTGGGCTAAAGACTCATAAATAACGATAATCGGGTTAAATAACTTCACATGGTGTGTCTGGTGTGTTTCCAGCATTCGTAGTGTTGATCAGCAGAGAAATAGTCTAGCAACCAGAGACGCTCTCCATGCAAGTGAACGGAGCGTTCACTCTTCGTCATAACTATCGAACCAAACATCCTTCACATTTACCGAGCGAACATTATGAAAGTAAAATGCACATTTCTCGCTAAAAATGTTTCCATAAACGCATTTAATGGCGTAACTATGTTACTATTTCCACCCAGAATAAAGAAAGATGTCGGCCGTATCCTTCTGTGCAAGGGTCACTACTCTCTGTCAGTGACGTCGGGTCAAGCTCCACGCTGATTGGCTATCGTCGCTAAGCGTCACGCGTTGAAAGTTCTGAACTCCGGGCGTTGGTGCTTTACGGCACAGACCCCGAAACAGGGAACCGGCTCGATATAAACACAAACAACTAAGGGATTGTTATATTCATCATAGATCAGCCGACTAAAAAGAGACAGAGAAACCCAATGTCGGAGGAACAGAAGAAGAGAAAAGGGAGACTGACCGACAGAGAGGCCAGACACGAGTAAACTTTGGGCAAGCTTTTCAGGAATAGCGTGAACTGAAAGAAAAAGAAGACTGCAAAACAGACGCCGACTCGGCCGTGTTGCTTTTGAAATTGAAAGTACCCTTGGGTGAACTTTGTCTTCGTGGTATTCTTGATGTTGATAGTCTCTGTACAAATGTGTTTGCTCAACCATTTTGTTGTGAGCCCTGTAAAAATTGTTTTCTCGACCGTTTTGTTGTGAGCCCTGTATGTTTCTAGCTTGCTTGGTTGCAACCATATAAACACCTTTGTTTCCATGGGTGTTTTGCTGTTCGTCCGTCTCGTCCCCCAGATACAGACTGAATCCCCGAATCCAGGTTCTTGTTTATTTAGATTATTATGTTGGCCAAACCTCTTACACTGATTGTTCTGTTCAACCTAAGATATAACAATTATAATCTAGGATATAAATTCTCCCCGTCAACTATAAAAAAGGATGGATTTATGTTTATTGCAATACAAATACACCATTTTAAAAATGTATAACCTTGCCTACACTATATGAACATCTACTTCGGACATGGCTCCACGCATTCGCCGGCTTCTTTGAAAACAAACGCACATGGCTCGCGTAGAAGTGCATGGGGAAGGGTCGTCAACGAGTTGTTACGACAGTGTTGTGAAATATCTACTACGAAGCTGTAGGGGGCGCTGTGTAGAGAAATGTGCCTGCCAAAATCAAGAAAACAGCCAAGGAATGCCCGAAGTTGCATAGTGGGCCTTTAAGTCGCCACTACAACTACTACAACTGCTTGTTGGGTTTGAGTTCATTGAGTTGTTGCACTTAATGTTGGGCCACTGTTTTTCAGTTTTTTGACTTCATTGAATGATGATGTATGTGAGCCCTTTGCACTGATAAAAAATACTGACCATTCATGTGGCTGTTTGAGCATGGAAAACATGAAATGAATGTATGTTGGTTCAATTAACATACTATGGAAGCCCGTTTCCGCCACGTAAAAGAAAAAAAAATGCAGGTTAAGTATCTCTTTATTTTGAGATAGTATCTCGTTATTTTGACATAGTATCTCGTTATTTTGAGATAGTATCTCATTATTTTGAGATACTATCTCATTATAATGAGATACTATCTCATTATAATGAGATAACTTCTCAACAGGACCAGACCAGTCATTGTAGCCTAATTGTAGCTTATCCATAGGTGCCACATATAGCCTATTATTACAGTAGATTAGCTGGAGATGATGAACTCGATTATTAAAGATTATTTCAGACGGAGGTATACAAATGCTGAAATTTTGGCTCGATTATCTATGGAGCACAACATAAACATTAGTTAAAGAACTCTAGAAAGAGTGCTTCATAGGAATCTGCTGTGGCGAAGACGCAATAAGGCGGACATCGGAGAAGTAGCCGATTTCATACATCGCCAATTACAGTCCTCTGGCCAACAACATGGCTACAGGTGGATGCAACAGAAGTGTTGGATGGCAGGGATCATCACGGACAGAGAGACCGTTCGTCTCTTGCTGCGTCAAATGGATGGTGGTGGCGTGGATCTCCGTGCACGGCACCGTCTGAGACGTAGAGTCTATGTCAGTCGTGGCCGAATTATGTGTGGCACATAGATGGATATGACAAATTGAAGCCGTATGGGATATGCATCAGTGGTTGCATTGATGGGTTCTCGCCAAAGATGATCTGGCTAAACACCCACTCAACTAACAGCGACCTACGTCTTATAGCGGGGTATTTCATTGATTCAGTGATGCAGCATGGTCGCCCATTGAAAGTGAGATTGGATCGCGGGACGGAGAACACACACATTGCCGCAATGCAAAGTTTTATTCACGGCAGTGAAAACGGCATTTGCCCAGACTGTGTCACTCTAGGTCCAAGCACGGGGAACCAACGTATTGAACGCTGGTGGTGTACGGCTGATTTCTATGAAGCACTCTTTCTAGAGTTCTTTAACTAATGTTTATGTTGTGCTCCATAGATAATCGAGCCAAAATTTCAGCATTTGTATACCTCCGTCTGAAATAATCTTTAATAATCGAGTTCATCATCTCCAGCTAATCTACTGTAATAATAGGCTATATGTAGCACCTATGGATAATAATAATAATAATAATAATACATTTAATTTAGAGGCGCCTTTCAAGACACCCAAGGTCACCTTACAGAGCATATAGTCATCATACATTTTTTAAAAAGCAAGACATTGTGGAAAAAATAAATAAATAAATAAACATAAGCAATAAGAAATAAATAAAAAAAAAAACAATCAAAACAGTGATCAGTTAGACGTTGTGTGCGAGTTTGAACAAGTGAGTTTTGAGTTGTGACTTGAAGGTTGAAATGGTGTCTGACTGTTTTATGTGTGGGGGGAGGGAGTTCCAGAGCCTGGGTGCTGAACAGCTGAATGACCGGGCACCCATTGAAGTGATTCGTGATGTGGGGATACATAGTAGTCCAGCAGAGGTTGAGCGGAGGGAGCGGGAGGGAGTGTATTCTTGGAGGAGGTCGCAGAGATAACTGGGGGCTAGGTTGTGGAGAGCTTTGTAGGTGAGGAGTAGGGTTTTGTATTGGATGCGGTAGTGTACTGGGAGCCAGTGAAGTTGAATGAGGACAGGGGTGATGTGGTCAGATGATTTGGTGCGGGTGATGATCCGGGCGGCTGAGTTCTGAATGATCTGCAATCTGTTGATAAGTTTGGTGGGGAGTCCGGTGAGGAGGGCGTTGCAGTAGTCTATGCGTGATGTGACAAATGAGTGAACTGGGATTTCAGCGCTGGATTGGGTTAGTGATGGGCGGAGTCTGGCGATGTTGCGGAGGTGGAAGAATGCAGTCCGGGTGATGTTGTGAATATGGGGTGCGAATGAGAGGGTGTTGTCCAGGATGACGCCGAGGCTCTTGACTTTGGAGGAGAAGGGTACTGGGAATCCATCGATAATTATGAGTGGAGCTGGGGTGTGTTGTGATTTAGCTACAATTAGGCTACAATGACTGGTCTGGTCCTGTTGAGAAGTTATCTCATTATAATGAGATAGTATCTCATTATAATGAGATAGTATCTCAAAATAACGAGATACTATCTCAAAATAACGAGATACTATGTCAAAATAACGAGATACTATGTCAAAATAACGAGATACTATGTCAAAATAACGAGATACTATCTCAAAATAATGAGATACTATCTCAAAATAATGAGTTGTGACCTGCATTTTTTTCCTTTTACGTGGCGGAAACGGGCTTCCATAACATACCGTACATAGGTTATGATTCTGGATGATTTTTTAGGTAGTGGCCATCCCCAAAATGCACAAGAATACAGGAAATCATATCTACCAAATTCAAAATTGTGTAGCTTCTCTCAGCTCACGTTTAGTTGAAGTGTGCAGTCATGTGGCCCTCCGATGGTTATGATGAAAAATGTGGCCCTCTTTATCATGAAAGTTGCCCATCCCTGACTTAGGCTAACGATGCTTTCGGGAAACTGGGCCCTGGTTTAGTTGGCACAGGGTCAATCAACCAAGAGTTCAGCTTTAACTCTGTGTTTTTTGAACCTCTGCTCGTGGAATACCCCACAGGGGAGTATGTTTGCAAACAGCGCGCAGGCTTTATGCGCATGCTCCCCTCCTCTTCTTCTTTCTTTTGAGTTGTGTAGTAGAAGCCGCGCCCCTTATGGCCTGGAACGAAAACGGATCGTTTTCAACCTTGTGGACGGGGCCTAAACAGGAGGAGGAGTAGGAGCGGGAAACATAGACAGGGCTGGGCGTTGTTAACCGGCATTCACTTCAGGAATGTTACAGAGCACAACTAGGACACCTCAGCCTGACCCGTGTGTGTGTGTGTGTGTGTGTGTGTGTGTGTGTGTGTGTGTGTGTGTGTGTGTGTGTGTGTGTGTGTGTGTGTGTGTGTGTGTGTGTGTGTGTGTGTGTGTGCGCGTGTGTGTGCGTGTGCTATTGTCTTTGTGTGTGTGTGTGTGTGTGTGTGTGTGTTTGTGCGTGTGCGATTGTCTCTGTGTGTGTGTGTGTGTGTGCATGTGCATTTTTCTGTGTGTTTGTGTCTGGGGGGACAGGAAATCATTAATCTGAGGCAGATCTAGTAGGGTTCATTTTTGTACGTAAATTGTGGCCTGTAATTACGTCACATTCTGTTGGAGTAAATTTAAAGTACTTTTCAAACACACTCCCTTACCGAGCCTCCTGCCTAATCAAATATTTACTCTCCCTTACCGTCCAGGCTGGTCGCTCCACTTTGGCCTCGCTGTGTAACAAGTTGGCAGGGGTAAGCAGAACAGGGAAATTAGAGAGATTCAGAGAGACGAAGAGACATTGAATCATCCAATGGTCCCCTCAGAATAGTGCAGGAAAACGCCTTCTAGCGACCCAATCAACCTTAAAGTCATCAGATTAGTTTTCAGATAGTTTGTATATATTTTTTAACTGATATCCTTGTTAGTCCTGCTAGTAAGTTGTATTTTTGTTGGTTTATTTTATCATTATTGGAGGCCGCCCACTGCTGGCAAATATACTAATGAAGTCAAGAAATCACTTCTCGTTGCTGCAGAATTAAAGCCAGTTGTGAAGAGATTTTCCTTGTGTTTTTTCTGCCCAGATTCCAAACATAATCAGCATTTGTAGCTGGCTGTGTTATTTGGAACAATCTGTGTTTGCCTGCCTTATGTTCTTAAGTGTCTACCAGCACTCTGGCCTGCTGATAAAGGCCGGAGTCCACGGGTCTCTGGAACATTCTGTCATTGCCTTATCGCCCCTTCAAACATTAAGGGCACATCTCAGCATAGCTCCCCCCACACACACACACAAACACACTGACAAACATAAACACACACACAAATCCCTTATTTACCTTGGTTCAAGGTAGATATTTATTGTGTCATGGTGACAAAATTTCAGTTCAACTGAGGTGATACGTTTCATTTCATCCAGTCTAAAAGTCCAGAGGGTGAAACATGGCCAAAAGGTCTCTCATAGACCTCTGGATTAAGCTAAAAATAACAACCTGTGTGTGTGTGTGTGCGTGCGTGCGTGCGTGCGTGCGTGCGTGCGTGCGTGCGTGCGTGCGTATGTCTGTGATCCTGTGCGTGTGGTGTTTCTAGCACTGCTCTGTGATCATGGGATTGTGGCCTGTAATTACCGTCAGGCAACCCGCAGTCTACTGAGCCTTCAGACCCCCGGGCCTTGGTTAAAGACAGGGAAGAAAAACACTATCCTTTCGATTCCTGCTCCCCTGGCCTCAGTCCTCCCTCCTCCTTTCCTCCAACTCAAAACACTTCATAGAAAACCGCAGGTCTATCCTCCTGGTGTTGTTGTGATCCGTCCAGGGGTGCGTTTCCCAAAACAGTCAGGACGTTAGCATTTTGCCGACTTATTATTAAGCCCAGTTGTACTATGCAGCAGCAGAAGTACGAGTGTTTCCCAAAAATCTCCAGCTAACATAGCAACACGTATCTGACCTCTTTGTTGATTAGCTGCATACTTATCAGCTAATACATAGTGAACAGATGTTTTCTAAAGGCCGAGTTCGGTGTTGCTCTGAGGCATTCAATCATTCACAGGTGGAAGCCTCACAAACTTTGATATTTAGACTACATACTTGTTATACAGTTGTGGTTAATATTCGCCAACTTGATTGTGTATAGCCTACCTATCCTTTGCATCAACAATCGAAACAATTTCGGAAATAATTGTTTGTTTGGAAAAAACGTCACACAAATTTGTAATGACACTGGCGAAATCATCAGCATATAGGCACTATCTATGCAATGCAATATAGTTGCTGCAAACGGTTGATACGTTTATGGGAAAAAGATAATTCAAAAATTTATTTGGTGAGAAATTTGCTTTGACTACATTATTCTCTAGGACAGGGGTCGGCAACTGGCGGCCCGCGGGCCATAACTGGCCCGCCAGACATAATATCTGGCCCGCCAGATTATTCTGAATTTGGAATATCAAGTATCTACTTCTGTTATCTTAAATGTAAAGGGCCGGTTACAGTGAACTTTTTTTTCTTTCACAACCGTTTTTGAATTTAATTTAAAAATACTGCTACTAATCCCGGAAGGTTAGAGACACACTCGTCACGGTCACGCGTAAGCTGCAAGGGGCTGAGCCAGAGTTATTGGAAAATATGCAATATTCAATGAAAAGGAACCCCCCTTTATAGGCCTTTATACAACAACCATGGCGACCCGACATTACGTATTTTTGTGTGATACTGCACGTAGAGAAAGGCAGGAGCTGTTGACAAAAGTCCACAAATGATTTAAGACGCCAAGCTCTGAGACTTTGCTGTTTAACGCAAGTAGAGTCTCTGATGAGGCTACTTTGCCTACAGCTCTTCTAATGGTGAGTAGGCTAGGAACAGAGGTTTGTGTGTGTGCGCAGTCAGTCAGCACCCGCCATATATGTGCGTGTGTGTGTGCGCAGTCAATCAGCAACCGCCGTTGTTTGTGTGTGTGTGTGTGTGTGAAGTCGGTCAGCCCCCGCCGTGGTGTGTGTGTGAGTGTGTGTGGTTGTGTTGTGTTGCGTGAAGTGTTTTAAGAGTAGTTGGCTGCTTTTTCAGGTGCACACTACTGCCCTCTCTCCAGCATAAGGCCTTTCTACACTGCCAAGCCGGTTCGGTCGAGGTTTTGCACGCCCGGCGATTTCACCGTCTTATCTCAAGTTTCCTGTGTCCGAGGGGGTAAAACCCCCCGTTCATCACAGCGCAGGCTTTCTTGGTTCACTGGAGAAGGCGGGACTGCGCACGGAGTCTAGACCTCTTTAGAATAATTAGCATATTCCCGAATGTTTTATGAATGAAGAGACCCGCATGCAAAAATGAGTTAACATCTGTGTGTAGGCTACAATCGCCATTAACTATATACAAGTGCAAAAACGCCAACATGTTCTTTATTTTGCTGACCACTTTTGGGTTCGGGACAGATTAGGGTTTCTTATCCCGACAAAAGCCTCGTAAGGGAAGTTCCTCTGCGTCTCTCTTATAGATCGCACCATCTTTCAACGTCTTCGTTTAATACGACTGCATCACCTTCTCTCGCATGATCAGCAGCTCCCGGATTTCATTTTCGCTCCAGTTAGGACTACTTATGATGATATCGCTGCCTGGTCTCTGTGGAGACAGTGCAGCAACACCTCTACCCAACGTGATCAGGCATGACATTTACGTGATTAGGGCATACACTTGTTTATATGTACGTCTTTTAAGAGTAATGTAGTGCTTGGTAGGCATATGAATAAGCCAGCTGACGGGCCTGCGTCGCAGTTCCAGATGCAATTTCATTAATCAATTCCTTGAACTAGCCTTTGATGATGTTCTGGCCCGCCACCTACTGGCTAGAAAAAATTGGCCCGAAGCCAAACTTAGTTGCCGAGTGCCGACCCCTGCTCTAGGATATGGATAAGTAAATAAATGACTTTTCTCCCCAATTCTGTGCAAGAGTCGCGATTGGCTGAGTGTAACAGGTCTGTTTTTTTTTGCCACTGTTTCAAGCCCTGCCAGATGCATCTTGTTTCCTCAGTTCTAATGATAGATTTTTGATGTTTGAGGCTTGTCAATCTCTTAAAGAGCCCATGCCATTAAAATCACATTTTTCCTATTGTTTGTTAAATAACATAGGTCTGAATAAGTTTGTGAGCTGTGGTAAGTTTGAAATCTATGCAGTTTGTCTGCTGAATGCAATAGGCAATGAAAGGAAAAAGGCAGAAGAAATGAGCCGATCTGGATAAGGTGACACTGTGACGTAGCGTTGTCAAATTATTATTCATGGCCCTGCCCACTTGGTTGGTTCGTAACCACCCACAAGAATTCTGAAGGAGTCGTGATTGAGCTAGTGCTAAATGCTAATACGTGTACGGTAGTTGCTTAGTTCGTAGTAACAGGCTAGTTACAGAATTTTGAATGCAATGGCAGAACGACATCGAACTACATGAACTGCGACATGCTGCCTGCCGCCGGTTGCCGCGAGGCACCACCGCCGCGAGGCACCACCGCCCGGCAGCAGGCAGCCGGGCGGTGGTGCCTCGCGCCGGCAGCAGGCAGCAGGCAGCGCACGGTTCTGTCTACTACAGATTGATGTGGAAGTGGAAGAACCAGAGACGTCGGAGAACCCGACGAAGTCCTTTGTGATTCATTATATCTTCTGGACGTGCACACAGCTTTTGGCCGTGATAATATGTATTATTTGATATAGATATCTATGTATTATATGATATTATTTAGATATAGAGCTCCAGGACTGTAACGCAAGTGTTGTACACTTCCTTGTTATGTGGATAACCGTTCTGCTGTTGGTGTGATGGCGCATAACACGTCGGACTCTCGTCTATGGTATTTCTACAACTAGACCCGTAGTGGGGGTTATCTCAGCCATGGTTGAGAATGAATTGGGGGAAAGGAACTTTGGCATTGACTCCATGAAGTCATGAACCACGACATGGAGGAGAAAGGGATTGTTGACCGCGGTCGTCTCCCGCCGGAGCCTCGCTGCCGATGGACCACCGCCTCGGCTTCAGGATGCGGTGATTAGCGCTGACCGCTGCCGAAGCGGCGGGAAGCAGGGCTCAAGCGGGATACATTCGCGGCCAACAATCCCTTTCTCCTCCATGTCGTGGTTCATGTAGCCTACTTCAGGGAGTCAAAGCCAAAGTTCCTTTCCCCCAATTCATTCTCAACCATGGCTGAGATAACCCCCACTACGAGTCTCGTTGTAGAAATACCAGAGACGAGAGTCCGACGCGCCATCACGCCAACAGCAGAACGGTTATCCAAATAACAAGGAAGTGTACAACACTTGCGTTAAAGTCCTGGAGCTCTGCTCTATATCTAAATAATATCATATAATACATAGATATCTATATCAAATAATACATATTATCACGGCCAAAAGCTGTGTGCGCGTCCAGACGATATAATGAATCACAAAGGACTTCGTCGGGTTCTCCGACGTCTCTGGTTCTTCCACTTCCACATCAATCTGAAGTAGACGCGGTCGTTTGAGATTCATAATAACCTATCGTCTGGAGGCTCACACAGCTTTTGGCCGTGATAATATATATTATATATTATATGATATAGATATCTATGTATAATATGGGTTTCTAAGAGCCATTGCGATACATCCACCGTAAACAGAGCGCATGGTACCGTGGCTACAAGCTGCTCAGGTGCCAGGTGATAATATATATTATATATTATATGATATAGATATCTATGTATAAATATGGGTTTCTACGAGCCATTGCGATGCATCCACCGTAAACAGAGCGCATGGTACTGTCAGTGGCTACAAGCTGCTCAGGGCCACGCCCCCACCCCCCTCCTTGACCTGCCTTGACACGCCCACCGTATACAGAGCGCATGGTAGTGGCTACAAGCTGCTCAGGGCCACACCCCCACCCCCCTCCTTGACCTGCCTTGACACGCCCACCGAAACAGCGCGTTTGGGGGAAGCTCAATGTGCGACTGTTTCCGAGTGACTGTAACTCTGCACCACGGCTGAATTTCGGGGACGTCTTTGAATACTGTGTTTGTGGCCCACTAATACCTATATTAAAGCATCATAAAATAGAATGGCATGGGATCTTTAAAAGTACCTAGGCTGTATGTTTCCTCCCTACAATATTTTGATAGCCTATTCATTTTGACAGGGGGGCAACATCTTGTGTTGTCGCTGCAGTGGATGCATGTTTCTTGATACTTTTTTTATTTTTATTTTATTTTAAATCACTTAATTCACTTGTCTGAAACCCATTGCCCAGAATCTTATCACATATGTAAAAGTAACAGGATTGTTAAAGAAAATATTTGTGACCCATTAAATGTCCAGTGATGTTCCACACCCTAATTTGGAGGCGGTACTGCACTAACTCGGAATACTAATTGCGTAAAAAGGCAAAGAAGACTGAAATCGGTCATGTGACCATGAATATCCAGGAAGTATGTGGCATAATAATATTATGGACCTACAACAGGCCTAGATCCATAATTTGCCTTTTTACCATGTTGATAATAAGGACTCAGCCAGACTATGTTGTTGGGAAACAGTCACGAAGCCTTACATTGCTAGTACCATGGAGTTTAATAACTTGCTCGATACTATGAGCTTACTATGTAGGTGAAATGGTTTTGGGTAACACTTTCCTATAGAGTGGCGAAGTCACGCCCCTTCCGGTAGGGCTCATGGGACCTATGAGATCGAAAAATATGAATGGGTGTCAGTGGAGAGAAAATAATTATTTTCTGGTCCCGGTCTTTATATGCCCTGGATTACACATATGTTGTTTGTGGATTTAAAGGATAATTTTTCATGCAAAGAGTTCGACCGTTTATTGTGCAATTGTTCAGATAAAGGCTGTAGAGAAAACACAACGAGAAAGACTACACGGCTCGTATGTGACGTCACGCTCCATGCGACTGGCGTGGAGAAGACCGACAATCTTCCCATCGGCATACCTGAAACTCTGCACGTGCCCCTACTTATAATGGTTTTCACCTCTTTCGATGCTTTTGTCCTCCCCTTGGAAAAAGTGGTGAAGTGGGGCAGAGAGATCGCCATCTCTGTGCCGAGTTCCAAGGGCGGGTGTGGTGACGTATATCATATGCGTCGAGAGCAGCGAAGAGCTGTAGTTCACAAAGCGGCCTCACATAAAACCTAAAATTATCAAACTTCTTCACGAACATTTTTAGTTTTCTTTGCATGAAAAATTATCATTTAAATCCACAAACAACATATGTGTAATTCAGGGCATATAAAGACCGGGACCAGAAAATAATAATTTTCTCTCCATTGACACCCATTCATATTTTTCAATCTCATAGGTCCAATGAGCCCTACCGGAAGGGGCGTGACTTCGCCACTCTATTAAGGGTTGAGTCCCTAAGTGGTAGGTTGCTAAGGAAGTTAGCAACTATGCTTTTTGGAAACGAACCCCAGAAGGTTAAAGGTCTTTGATTACAAAAGAGGAAGAGAGCAAAAGGAGCAGAGGATTGGCTATTAAACTGAGCTCCTCTAATCGCTGTGGAGGGGATTCATGCCCTGTCACGTTTCACGGATACGCCACATGTACAGGAAATGAAACCATGGCGATGTAAGACGTTGGCAGTCTCTGACGTCAGCTCTCTCTCTCATGCTCTGCCTCTCTCTCTCATGCTCTCTCTCTCTCTCTCTCTCTCTCTCTCTCTCTCTCTCTCTCTCTCTCTCTCTCTCTCTCTCTCTCTCTCTCTCTCTCTCTCTCTCTCGCTTTGCCTTTCTCTCTCTCTCTCTCGCTCGCTCTCTCTCTCTCTGTGCCTTTCTCTTTCGCTCTGCCTCTCTCAGATCCGACTCTCCATCTTTCTCTGTATCCCTCAAGATTCAAGAATTAGATAACTTTATTGGCATAGAAAACGTAAATTTACATTGCCAAAGCGAAAAAAGTTGAATAAGATCGTATACCCATACCTATTGAATACCCACTCTGTGTGCTTAGAGCCACCAACTGTTTCCTATTTAAGTTTCATTATTCTATCTCCCTCTCGTTTAGGTGGATTGATACCAGTTGTGTTTGTTTGCAGAGAGTACCTGTCGCCCTGTGATGTTAAGCCAGTGTTGGTGACGCTGGGGTGGCCAGCTTGTGCGTTAGAGTTGCTTCATGCTGCCATTGAGTCGTGACGGCTGGGGGAAATGTCGCCTTTCGGACGCATCATCACTCTGGAACGGCTGCGTTCTGCTGCTGACAACACAAACCCTGACTTCTATGGGCCTTATGTGGTCTGAACGGAGACGTGTGTGGTTACATGGGGATGTATTGGTGTGTTTAGATGGGGACGTATTGGTGTTTTTGGGGATGTACTGGTGTGTTTGGGGACGTATTGGTGTGTTTAGATGTGGACACATCGGTGTGTTTGAGGACGTATTGGTGTGTTTAGATGGGGATGTATTGATTTGTTTGAGGACGTATTGGTTTGTTTAGATGGGGACGTATTGGTGTGATTGAGGACGTATTGGAGTGTTTAGATGGGGACGTATTGGTGTGTTTGAGGAAGTACTGGTGTGTTTAGATGGTGACGTATTGGTGCGTTTAGATTGTGACGTATTGGTGTGTTTAAGGACGTATTGGTGTGTTTAGATGGTGAGGTATTGGTGTGTTTAGATGGTTACGTATTGGTGTGTTTAGATGGTGACGTATTGGTGTGTTTAGATGGGGACGTATTGGCGTGTTTAGATAGAGACATATTGGCGAGTCTGAAGACGTATTGGTGGTTTTGAGGACGTATTGGTGTGTTTGAGGACGTATTGGTGTGTTTAGATGGGGACATATTGGTGAGTCTGAGGACGTATTGGTGTGTTTGAGGACGTATTGGTGGGTTTGAGGACGTACTGGTGTGTTTGGGGACGTATTGGTTTGTTTGAGGACGTATTGGTGTGTTTAGATGGTGACGTATTGGTGTGTTTAGATGGTGACGTATTGGTGTGTTTAGATGGGGACGTATTCGTGTGTTTAGATGGGGACAGATTGGTGAGTCTGAGGACGTATTGGTGTGTTTGAGGAGGTATTGGTTGGTTAATGACGTACTGGTGTGTTTGGGGACGTATTGGTGTGTTTAGATGGTGACATATTGGTGTGTTTAGATGGGGACATATAGGTGTGTTTAGATGGGGACGTATTTGTGTGTTTAGATATGGACGTATTGGTGTGTTTAGATGGGGACATATTGGTGAGTCTAAGGATGTATTGGTGTGTTTGAGGACGTATTGGTGGGTTTGAGGACCCACTGGTGTGTTTGGGGACGTATTGGTGTGTTTAGATGGGGACGTATTGGTGTGTTAAGCCCAGGCACTTCGTAAGGATATAGTGATGAGCTGATCATGCAGGATGGCAGATGGCCGAGGGGATGAATCCCCTCCTCGATAATCCTCATCCTGTTCTTTCAGGATCAAGATAATTCAATTTTCTTCCCTGTGTGCCCTTTTTTTCTTAGTTGTGTCATAAGATTTGATAATTTATCTTCTTATCAATCATCAGCTTAGTGTCTACTTACCACCTAACAACTATGACAAGCCTGTCTCAGCGCAGGACATAGATCTGTTTACATCAAGCGGAACTGTTTGATTGTGTTCCAGAAGGGGCACCAATTCCCTATTTCTTATTAAAACTGGTTTCAAGCCGACATTTTGTCCTTCTACACACAGCCAACAACTATTTTAAGAATATAACCGTAAAAGCTTTAGTAGAGGCTCAATAGTAGACTCCATGTTGGATTCTGAGGTGCCGTGCTGTCCAGCAGCAGTGAAGTAAACAGTTGACTGAGGGCTATTTGTTGCCGGTGGTAACAAAGACAAGAGTTTCAGCCGACCAATGAAGCTCTTGTCCTTTCACAACTGGGCACAGGATTAATCACCTTGACTGCTTGAGGGGAGCTGGAGTGGCTGTGTGTCTGGCTGGGCTCAAAAAAGCAACTATTTTCAAAATGGCCTCACTTGTCATTACAAACAGCCAGGCTTCAATGATATTTTTTTAGATAAGAAGAGAACAATACATGCAGTTGTTTTGGTGGAAGATATAAAAACTTTTCTCGACTTCAGCCTTCAGTCTTGCATTAGAAAGTTTTGATGTGGAGGTTGGTCCATGACAATGCAAGATCACAGAGTGGATAACAAGTAGCTCAGCCTGGCTGCTAATGGCTTATTCATGCTGTGTGTGTGTGTGTGTGTGTGTGTGTGTGTGTGTGTGTGTGTGTGTGTGTGTGTGTGTGTGTGTGTGTGTGTGTGTGTGTGTGTGTGTGTGTGTGTGTGTGTGTGTGTGTGTTTGTGGGGCCAGCATGTGCTACATGTGCGTTTCTTTAAGAAGCCTGTGCTACATGTTGCGTTTCTTTAAGAAGCCAAGTTCTAATGACCTTTAGAAATAACTGTGTTTGTCAACTTTGTTACTAATGTTTAAACTTTTCGTATTGATTTGTGTTTGGTCATGTCCTTGACTGGAAGAACTTCACAGATGTGGTTCACCTCCACTAAACTGCCTGGTCTCCAGCCCATCCGTCCAGCAGAACACCTCAGAGTCCCGGTCCAGATCACTGCCTTCCCAAGATCACTGCCCGCCCATGCAGCTGTACCCTCTTCTCACTTGACCCCAAAGAGCAGGCAGAGGGCTTGATGGGTTCTACAGTAAAACATGGGGAGGTCTACCAAATGTATCTGCATGGACGCTTGGGTAAATCCACCCTAAGCAAACCCAAGGACATATTTGTTTTATAAATGTTATATTTTTGTGTTTTCTCATTCCCGCAAAGCTCCTGGAAGTGATGTTGTGATGGTGATATGATGATACAGTATAAATAAATAAACTCTTTAAACATAGGGAATAGGCAGTAGTGTGACAGCTGCCAGGGTAGGTTTAGCAACCCCATTTAAACTACTGCTAAGTGTTGTAATAGGACACTGCCAGTAGGGCTTATCCATATCCACACATAGGTGATGACATTGTTGCATTAAATGTGAAATAAATCTGTCACTAATTTAAGCATTAAGAAGTGTTGCCCAACATCATGGCTTTTTGCCAGCATTGAGAAAGGCCAACATGGCGGAAATCTATATGTACACATGGGGGCAACAGACAAATGACATGATATTGAAACATGGAATAATTTACTAAATACTTGTCTATGTCCTGTGTACATAATTGTAATATATTCAAATATAGTCCAAATATATATGGGAGACCCTCCATTTAGGCTACCAACATCTCAACAAGGATTCTGGTAAAAAACGATCTAAGTTACATGTTGTCTGTACAAGAAGGTAAGGCTTGAAAGAAGAAAAGCCACACTTTCGAGTGAAATCTCAAATTCAAAGTATGTTTCTGTTTCCCTGGCACAGCTGTGGGGTTTGAACCAGTTCTTTGTGGTTTCTTGTATGAGACCGGAAACAGTCTTCATCTCACCACATTCTCTGAACCTGGTCGCCTGCTCTGCTCTCTGCCTATACTGAGACAAAATGCTCAAAATGGAGGACAAGTAGCTGAGGTTGGTGTTTGGTGTTTTTATTTGTGGTCTTTTTTTACTTTTTTTAGGTTATATTTGCTGGAAAATACTTCTTGATGAATACACATGGTATATCTCTGTAGTAACACTATTTTTTCAATTACAAATAGTACATTGTGATCTATAATTATCTGTAACTTTATGATAAACCAAAACAACACCCGTTCTGGGCGACACGGTACACAGGAATATTTTTGGCTAGCGGCCACAAGCGCCATCTTGTAACGAGAGCCCTTAACAAAACCAAGGCATTCAACTATGAGAGCCGACAGTGGTCCACAGAGCTGGGCTCTGTCACATCAGAAGAGGGTAGAACAGAGGCCTTGATTTCATCAGTCCTGGGAGAGTCTGGGTAGGCAGTGTCCCGGTTTAATAAAGGCTCAACATACACCTATCTCCAGCCCTCCCCCGCAGTAGATAAATTAAGGCCCCAGCAGTGTGGTGATAAGAGAAGGTGCCTTTGGGGGAAAAGTGTGACCGCACCCACCCAAAGCCCTACCCCCCTATTGTCCTTGACTGAGACAACATAACAATAACCACCTCACTCTGTTCTCCTGGTACACTAGCATTGAGCCCTTGTCTCGAGTTCTCCTCCCACAAACCTCCCCCAAACCTCCCCCCTTCTCATACAAAGTATTATGCCGTTAATAAGCCACCATTTTTATATCCTTCCCAGAAGGGTGTTTTTGTGTACTATACAAGATAGCAGGGAATAAATAATCATGTCACTCTTATCTGCATGCACTTTGAACCCTCATGAGTATAAGTAACTTGACTGTAGTATTTCAGCCATAATGTGAATGTTCTAGTTACAGAGACTGAATGATTAACAAATTCCTTTATCTCCAACATGTGAAGTGAACCAGATGTTAAAGAGTAAGCAACCAACCCAGGATATTGTTGACAATGTCAAGTGATGGAAAACTTATTCAAGTATTGAAATGCACTAAAGCTTATGAACATTCGCACAGGCAGATGCCTTCAGTTAAACTCAGTGCAGGACATAGGTCTGTTTAAATTAAGCAGAACTGTTTGTGTTCAAGAAGGGGCCCAAAGTCCCGATTTCTTATTGAAACTGTATTCAAGCAGGCATTTTTTCCTGCATCTATATACAAAGCCGAATATCACAGATGACTGCGCTCCTAAGTTTACATCTGGCTGTTGAACAAACAGAATTTTTGCTTATTCTGTATTGAGAAAACTGACGTCTCATTTCTTATACTATGTTAATGTCAGGTCATGCCCCCTTCCCCCCCACAAAATTTTCCCTCTATTGCTACAGAAAAGGAGACATCATTGAATGCAAAGCTTTAATGCAGTAATTAGACTACATGGAGAGCGATAAAATTAAAGAATGCATTTTTACATGCCAACGAATTACATACAAAGACTCTGAAAATGATACACAAATAAATAAGATTTGTATTTATATGATCAGTCCCCGTCCCCTATAGACACATCAACTGAAATACTGGAGCTCAAACCACCCTTCATTATAGGACGATTTGGCCATCTGGAGCCACAATAGCATTTGGAGATGCCATGTAACCCGAGAACTCAAATCTGACATAAGTCAGCAACGCCAAATGTACAGACCTGCTGTTGTAAAAAAGGATTACTCTGATTTACTTCTAACTTTAAGAGGGTGCTTTAAATGATTAAAATGCGTTTATGGCCGACACCTGGTTCTGCTACACCACAAGTCATCTTACAGGCCCTATTCATCCACCTCGCGGCCATCTTATTTCCACCTTGTTTCTAAATGCTCGTTGGTAGTGGGGGGGGGAGGCGACTGAACACTTCACACATTCAGTACCCCCAAACCCAAGTGAGCTTTAAGAACCAAGATGGCCGCTAGGTGAGCAACCAGGCTGGGTTCAACAGGGTTTTGGCTTGGGCTTCAGACACTGAAGAGCTGGGGGAACAGTTCGTTGGCGAAGACGTCTTCCCAGGAGCTCTCGGAGCACAGGGGGGAGGATGACATGTCGCTGATGGGGGAGGGGGACCGCTCGTATCCAGAGTCGCTGTAGGCGTCCGCCAGGTAGGCCTCTTTGTCCAGGCCGCCCAGCGCCGCCGCCGAGAGGAAGTCGTCCGTGGGCCGGCCCCGGGGGATGGCCTCCTCCTGGGGCTCGTCCTTGACGTAGACCGTTTCCGTCTCCAGCTCAACCTCGTCGTCCGCGTCGGTGGCGGCGTCGTCTTCGTAGCTGGAGGCGCGGTAGACCGGCGCCTCCATCTTCACCTCGGTGTCGCTCTCCGTGTGGCCGCTGTGCTGCCCGTCGCACTCCTCCACATCCACGGGCTTGGTGTAGATGTGGTCAAAGTGGATCAGTTCATTAAGGGCCTCCAACTTAACTGGTGCGGCCCCCAGAGCTGCAGGTGGGGCGGCCGGTAGTGGGTGCCCCCGGCCGACCAGCAACACCTGCGGCTCTGCACACTCCTGCTCACAAGACTTAAGGAACAGCTCTGGGTCAAGGATGTCCAGAATGCCCAGGAGGAGATCAGACTGTCAGGGGGAGAGAGAGAGAGAGAGAGAGGGGGGGGGGGGGTTAGCCTACTGAAGCTTGACCCTGTAAGAACCAACCAGTGGACACAGTATTAGCATCTTCATGGAGTTGCACAGGAAGAGGCATCATGTGACACAAGGGTGTTTTCATTCAGTCCAAAGACAGCTGATCAATGAAACCACCCTAACAGGGTACAATATCACATCTCCTTCAGGTGTCCACAAAACTACCATCGCACACAAGCAAGAAGAAGCAATCCTTCAACAATATGCATCAGCCCAACGTGTTTGCCTAAATTCACACCAGCCGATAGCGGGACAACACAGAGGAATGTATCTGAAGGAGGTTCACCTCATTGTCTGAAGCGTCAGGACCATCTGGAACCATTGGGAAGTCTTCAGGTTTAGAGGGTACTGGGCCTGCACCTGCTGCGGAGGCACACATAGCCTGAGTGCTGCGGACTCAGAAGACCCGACCCCTAAACCTGCCTCGTCCCCACCGGACCCCTGGACCACGACCTGGACCTGAGGAACAAACAGGAGGGTGAGCGTTGGAACATGGACTGAGCTGGCCCCCCGACCGATCCTTTGCTCTGATTCAGTAGTGTTCCGTCTTGAATGCTTACGCTCTCTTTCGTCTCGAGGGCGTTCAAGCCGAGCCGCTGTCTCAGCTCCTCGTTCTCGGTTACCAGGCCGCTGCTCTTCTCCCTCAGCAGCCCGTTCTCAATGTGAAGTTTGTGATTCTGCAGGGAGGGATAAAATATTGGTACTTTCAACTGCCTCATGAAAACCAACAGCTGTTCTGCATAGCAAATATTGGAGGAGGGAGGGAGGGTTCACATACCTCCAGCTCCAACTCCAAGACTTGTTGTTCCAGTTCCCCCATTTTGGCTTTTTTTCTGTCTCTAGCGGTTTGTGCTGCGACTCGGTTCTTGAGTTTCCTGGGGGAAATAATGGAAGAACAAGAAGAAAAATGTTAATGAAACTTTCCTTCCATGATGCTCATGGACCGAGCCGTGGTAACTGTTGCGCAACAACGGGCCCTATTCCTGCCACGCAGGCAGACCAGCAGGGTATCAGTGTCCGACTCCAGCCCCCAGACTGGGCGGGTCTAGACATTAGAGCTCGACACTGGCGTTTAAAGTCCAATAGCAACAAAAATCCTCAAAAGTACGTTTTTGAACATACAAGATTCAAGATGTGATATTTTCAGCGACATTACTCATTTTTGGTGGCTGCAAAATGTAGTAGGCAACGTTTACGAGCCTTTGATTGGAGGGTTTCTCTCAATTGCTGTTTTGACGTTAGACAGGCGAATCGCCTTGGTAAATTCTGAACGATGGAATGTCTCAACGATGTCAAGGATTCATTACAGTGTCGACAAAACCAACCATTTGCACATTTTAAAAGCATGAGACTGACCTGCGCAGTGCCTTCTCCTCCGGGCTGAGGTGTGTGAGCCGCTGTCTCTTCCTCATCGGCGGTCCACCTCCACCTACCGATGGGGAGTCCGAGTCGGACGACGCGGGACTCGAGGGAGGCGGACGGCGGCAGCACGGCGGACAGCGGCCGGCTGAAGCACCACTGGCGGCCGGCGGAAGCCCGGCTGCGTCGCCCCGGAAGACCCGGTCCTCTTCCCTGCTATCAGGAGCACTTTGTGTGAGGCTCCGGGCCCCGCGGTGACGACGACCATGGTGTAGTCCTCCTGGGGTCTGGGTCCTGAGAGGTGAAGGGGTAGTCCTGCTGGGTCAGGGGTACTGAGGAGGTGACGGGGATTCGCTGTTGTGTTTAAAGATGGACTCCGGTTCCTCTGCTCCCTGATCCCCGTCTGTTCTAACTATAGGAAGGGCGGCTGAGCTCGGGATCTTATTCTACTGTCGTGGTACACGCTGATAGGCTCACTGGCGTTATGACGCACAAGCATTTCTCGCCTCCGATTGGCCGCTGGTCTGATGTACATTTTCACAGAACTCGGACTACAAATAGAGAGAAAAGGCCTGAATATAGTATTTTCCCTTTAAATTCCAGAACCCAATCTATTTAATATTTGTAAACATAATTGTATATACATTTTCCAATTAAAGAGTATATTGTGCCATCATGAAATATCAAATATTTTCTCATGTTTTGAGTTGAATCTTGTTACTCTGTCAACATTATTTCAAAGGAGTTGCATCACATTTCCTCGTCTGCTGTTCTTGGCAATGTCGTTTCTTTGTTGCCAGCGTTCACCAGTGTTGGTAGATTAAGGGCGCACTCACACTAGGCCATCTGTACCGTGTTAAGTGTTAAGGAAATACTTAGTGGCCATGTAAATGTTGGCAAAGGATTTGGTTATAGAATAAGCCCATTAACCGTCTGTAAACGATTTGAATACATTTAAATCTAGTTGATTGGTTTTTTATCAATTGTATGCAGTCCGATTTAAACTTTAAAGGGGACATATTATGAAAACAACACTTTTCCTGGTATTTGGGGTGTTGTTTTGGGTCTCTGGTGCTCCCACACACATACAAACTTCGAAAAAAGTCTGTACATGATTTTTGGAGTGAGATATGCATTTCTGAAAGTACAGTACAGTAACCAAAGAGCGAGAACGTTTCGGCGCCCCCTCCTACGTAGGAAGGGGGCACAGCTGAATAATACCTCCCACTTCCCCACTCCCCTCCAATCAGAGCATAGCTACGATTTTGTGGACCAGCGGACGAGGAGCTCCGGCGGGGGGAACTCGGCGCTAGCCCTGCAGCTAAGCTCCGGGAGTACAATCCCTTCGGCGGCAGTCCGGAGGAAGAGACATGGAGGAGAAAGGGATTGTACGGAGCTGAGCTGCCGGACTGGCGCCAAGCTACCCCCGCCGGACTTCAGCCGAAGCTTCGGCGGCAGTCTGGCTGCCGTCGAAAGGCTCATTCACACCCTACGGTAAATACGGATAGGAACCCTTTCGTCCAGTCCCGGAGGTCGTTTCGTCCCGTCAGTGGGTCCATCGCCTCTGAGCTTACGAATCCGGAGTTGGCTACTCCGAGAGAAACGGCGCAATACCAACGGAAATCGAGGCGGCAGTATAGAGTCAGAAGTCCAACCATTCGTGAAAATAATGTTACGAGAGTGGCGTATGTGTGTGAGCGAGAATGTCTGTGTGTGTGTGTGAGTGACGTCAAAGATTGTGTCGACGAATGAGTGAACGAGCAATTGGCCGAGTGTCAGCGTAGGAGGAACTAAACGAGTCCGGTTGTGTTTTTGGAGTATACTAGTGGTCGATTTAATGATTTGTTTCCGTGACCCAGTTTGCGTGATTCAGTTCATCAAGAGGAGTCGTTCGCGAATCGTTCGTTCAGTCGAGATTCCGGTAGCACTAACTCCACTGAGTCTGACTGACTCAGCTGAGAACCGTGCAATGACGTGCATTCCATGATGCGATTTACCGCTACCGGAAACCAGGCTGAATGAACAAACGATTCGGAAACGACTCCTCCCAGCTCAGTCGAGTTTCCGGTGAATCAATTCACCGGGAACTCAACTGAACTGGAAGGAGTCGTTCGCGAATCAGCCTAGTTTCCGGTAGCGGTGAATCGCATCATGGAATGCACGCCATTGCATGGTTCTCAGCTGAGTCAGTCAGACTCATTGGAGTTAGTGCTACCGGAAACTTGTTCGTTCGTTCAGTCGAGTTTCCGGTGAATCGAATGGTGAACGAGTCGAACAAGAGAACCGAACCGGTTTCGGTTCGTTCGTCCTAAAGACTCGTTCATTCGAACCGGTTCGCGAACGAACGAGCCAACACTAGAGTATACGTGTACTGTTAAATAAAGTACCAAATGCAAAGAATCTGTGCCCGTGTCTTCCGACCTATAAACAGACCCACTGCCGGTGTAAGTACCATATCGGCTCGGCTTCCAGATCGGCTCGGGGTCCGTCGTCTGCTGGTTATATTACACAATATCATTGGCTGTACGCTTGAATGGGCGTACATTGTGATTGGCTGTACGTCGGACAGTTGTGATTGGCTGTTTTGTGCTGTAGCTCTGGCTGTAGGCATATGTCCCGTTTTTCCAGCCTAACGTGATTCAAAGTAGCCAAATCAGGCTGAAAATGTGCCCAATCTGGCAACACGGACGGCTTATCTTAACAGCCAAGATGATTCGGAGGGATGTTTTGTTTTTAGAAGAAAACTATCCATACAGATAGGTTGGGAATGGCCTATGTTCAAAATGAAAGATCATTACAGGCTCTTTAATTTAAGCCATAAAAAACCTTATTGCTGTAGATAGCTATTGTGTGACGTAATCAGCAGACGACGGACCCCGAGCCAGACTACGGTCTTGGCTCTCAGACTACGGTCTGAGAGCCAAGGAACAGGAAAGGTGTAACATTTCCGACCCAGATGGGACCCTCTCACGCAAGAAAGGCAGTGGTGGGCAAAGAATGAACGGTGAAATAAACCGGGGAACTTAGAAGAGACTAAAGAATAAGCGGGAGGCATTGTTTACCTGTTTCAGCTAAGCTAAGATGGCGGACGCTAACCGCCGTAGCCCGTGCAATTTCAACTACTCAAAGTCCAACCCGTTCGTAACGATAAACGACGGTGATGTGGAAGAGACCATAGACCAGGGATGCCAGGGTGAAATTGGTCAGGGGGCCAGATTTTTTTCAAGTGAGACCTCAGGGGGCCGGATTACACTTTCGGACTGAAAAGGCCCTGAAAGGCCAAAACACTGACTCAACACATGGATAGGTAGGCTATTTTTAAATTATGCTTGAAGGCCTAGACATCAAACATAAATTGCATTGGCCCCAAAATAGCCTCACAATGAGGCCTACAATTACATAGCCTAAAGCAGGAGACAGCTCCCCTCTAAAAACTTAACATTTTCCTATCCATGCAAGTAAGCCTTACATCTTATAAATGAGAAATGCAACAAAATAGACTAGGTGCCAACAAAAACACCATTTTCCCATGAATAAACACAAGTGTTAATTACTTTTATTTTATTTATTGAAGGCTTGCATAGGTGAACTAGGCGATCGCCTAGGGCGGCAAATGCGTCGGGGGGCGGCAAAAGTGTTGGGGGCGCACCCTGGTGGCGGCCTTAATTAATGAATTCATTTTAAGGAAACAAGCGTGTTTTCTAAACACGTTACGAAATGGAATGGAGAATGGGGGATAAACAGTTATTGAATCGTACAGACCAGCAGCAGTAACAGACCAACTGACGGATTCCAAAAAAAAAAAAAAAAGTGACATACAGTCGGGGCCGGTGTCCGGCCCGCGGGCCGTAACCCTGGCATCCCTTGCCATAGACAATATGAGTCAAGGAAATACGGTATCAAGGAGTCAAGGAAAAAGTTATTGTGGCTTTCTAAAGTGTTCCACCATGAAGTGGAGCCTATTAGAATGAAGCATGCGGCGGCGTCATGTGAGACTCATTCAACCCAAGTTCTCGAGCCGGAGCCCCTTCATTAACTCCGAGGATGGACAGCTACCGTTTCAATGTGGTGCGGCCAACAGACACAGTGGACTTTATACCACAACCTGCTGCTATTGCACCGCAACATTCAAACCCTTTTCCTCGGACCAGGGGAGTTACATCCACAGCACCCCCAAGATCGGTTGCCCCCCAGCCCCCACATGCCTCTGCCCCACCTGCCCTTCTTCATCATAGGATATTAACTATGGACATTCGCCGGAGCGACAGGGCACAGTCAGACTATGAAGTTAAAGAGCTCTTTTCGCAAAGATGAGCAGCCAAAGTCACATCAGCCCTCCTCCTTGAGTGGAGGATGAACTATGAGCATCGAGAAAGAGTCCCCACTTTGAGACCCGGACAGTATGATGGCACCACACCATGGACAGAGTTCCTGCACAGGTTGAGAGTTGTGCTAAAGCTAAACTACTGGTCTGCAAAGGACAATGGCTGTTCAGTTGAAGTTCTGCAATGGTGGGTCGCAGCCGGGGCCATCATCCACAGAAATCCCCCGGTCGCCAGTGGGACTACATCCGCCAGGTGTAGGGTGACCAGACGTCCTCTTTTTCCCGGACATTGTCCTCTTTTCGAGACCTAAAAAATGCGTCCGGCAGGGATTCCAAAAGCTTCCGGTATTTTGCCTCGTCGCAAAAAAAAAAAAAAAAAAATTATTGTTATTATTTTTTTTATTTTTTTTGCCTCGTCGCATATTTGTGTTCTGGGTCTTTCACATAACCTACTAGTTATTACCATTGTATATGTCTATGGTTAGTACGGCCTTCCAAGTTCTGGAATGGTATCTCCCTTACGTTCCACCTTCTCTTGCGCGAGCTGACTGTAGAGAGAGTCTGTCATTGGGCGACCGATCTCAGGGTTGCCAGAGCACGATAATTATCCTCCAAATACGACCATTTGAGCCTTTGGTACGTTACTTGCCATTTCCAATCTTGGCAACATTGAGCACCTTGCCGCTTCCACTCTGTTTACAACAGCACATTACATCTGCAGCCATGCCTAAACGTAAATTGTAAGTTCACGGACGAACTAAAGAAAAATACCCATGTTTTTCGCCTCGGCACGTGATGCTTCGGAAGCTGAGTGCATGACATGCAGAGCAGGCACTTTCGTGTCAGTGGCAAATAAAGGTGGCAGCGATTTGGAAGACTCACGTGCACTCTTGCAAAACACAAAACTGCAGCAAGAGGAGAGGAGCTCATCGAGTATAGTGACCGACTTTTTTTGTGTAGTAAAACCGACACTTCTGTTACGGCTTGCAGAGGGGTACCCTTGCTTTTCACACTATAAAGGACACAACAGCTACAGATCAATGGACTGCACATCTGGTTTGCTAAGAAAGATTTTCCCAGATTCGGTGACAGCTCAAAAAATCTCAAGTGCTCGCACCAAGACAGAAGCCATTGTTAATGCCGTGATAGCCCCACATTCTGTCGAAGTTGCTAGAATATTGTATTTGTTATCATTATTGCTTTAATATATGAGGAGGACTGAAAAGTTTCTAATTTTCTTATTTTAATGTGGCCAAATAAAGAATTTATTATTTAGAATGTTTTATTTGTTATCATTATTGACACATTTAAATGCCACAAAAAATATTTGTTTTACATTTGCACTTTGCAATTTTGTTAAAGTTCAAATAAATAGATGTTCATATTGTCATTTGTGTCATTTTTGTCATTTCATTTGTGACATTTGTATGCATTCACATGGTCATGGTGTGGCATGCTATACACTACACCCCGCCCCCCCCCCCCCCCCCTTTTTTTACAAACTCAAATCTGGTCACCCTAGCCAGGTGGAGGAGATAGAAACTGCATACGGCCCTTCCTCGCCGCATGCAGCTGCAGTAGCTATCGAGCTGAGACAGCATGTCCGCAAACCGGGTGAGGCTCTCCATGTTTTGCGATATAACATCTACGGGAGAGTGTCAGTAGCCTGCAGCAACAGGGCTGATGCTGAGCAGGACGCCATAGGAGTTGAAGTCTTTACTAATGCTCTAGGGCAGGGGTGCCCAACCTTTTTTGGTCCAAGATCTACTTTAAAAGTTGATAGTGTATCGAGATCTACCAAGCCATATAGAAAGCCGTAGCGTAGCCACAATTAACTGTGCACAATAGAACACTGTTTTCTGACACAAAGATGAAGTTTTAACAATAATAATTAGTGCTGTCAGTTGAACGCGTTATTAACGACGTTAACGCAAACCAATTTTAACAGCGTTAATTTTTTTATCGCGCGATTAACGCAATTCTTTTCTTTTTTTTTTTGATTTTTTTTCTTCGGCTCAAAACAAAGAAGCAGTAGCCTGACTGCTATGTTCAAGGCAGTATGTTTGTATGTTCATCGTTAAATTGCACTATAGGCTTTTTTTTTGTATCATCCTGTTTTGATATGCCAATGTTGTTATCAATAAAAAAACATTTGCACAAGGCAAGCCGATGCACTTCTCCATGTTGATAAGAGCATTACAATGAGAAAAATTAATGGGACAAAGAAATCAAGGGATATTTATCATAGAAAAAAGAATTGCGATTAATCGATGGTCAAGTGCACTTGACCATCATAACATGCACTCTCTCGCGCCCTTTCGAGTCCTTAGTTACAACCTAGCAACCATACCCCGCATGCGCAAATAGAAAAGGGCGCGTGAGATTTTTTTTCTCCCATTATGCCTTATATAGCCTGTATTGTACAAAGATAGGCGACACACTGTCTTTAAGACTCATAAGATCAGAGAATATCCCCGTCAGTTCAGCCGCGGCGCAATGAATGAATAAAGATCGTAAAATACATTATTTTGACAGTTGTGCCCGAAGTTACTACTTTACAACCTCGTTGATGACCAACAATTAGAAATACATGTACTTTTATTTCAGCCTTGGGTGAAACGTTCCCTCCGATGTTCTCTCAGGGGTAACACCCTTTACTTCGGCAGTATAGGGGTTGCAGAAATTTCTGCATCCTCTGCTCTAGGGGATGCAGAAATTGTACAAAAGCTTTTAGAGCAGCGCCAGCAAACATTAGCCCAAGCCTTTGACATTGCCCATCGCTATGAAACCACGAAGCGAGCAGAATCATATGTCGCCGTTCTCATGCACTCAGGAGCCTGTGACATAGCTGAGCGCAGGGCCCGTGCTATGGTGATCAGCGAGGGAACCGACCAAGAGGAATTAAAGACGGCTACAGCGCCCCCATCAGCGATCTTTAAACCTGCGTCTCCCAGCCACAGTCACACACCAAGAGGTAAAAGCCCCAGAGACATTAAATGGGATGAGATTCGGTGTCACAACTGTTCAGGCCTGGGTCACATGAAGAGAAATTGCCCCTCACCAAGAAATGCAGCTAGGGCTCTAACTTCAACCATGTCCCCTCAAAGCTCAAGGTCAGCTATGCTTCCCCTTAAGGCCCAAAGTCAAGAAATGAACATTCAAATGTTTGTGTACGAGCTAGAAGTGTGCGCTGTTTTGGACAGTGGGGCTCGGAAAAGTGTTTTTCCTCTGTGTCTTTACAACGCCATTCATCCAGATGTCAGGCCTCCACTTCAGTCATCCATCGTATAGACTCTGATCGTGTTGGGCCTGGTGATATACCCATGCTCGGCGAAGCTCACATCCCTGTCCATATCAACGACTGTCAGGTGAGCGTCCTCTTCCTGGTTGCTGATATAGCTGGTGACGAGGCCCTCCTGGGCCATCCATTCCTGAGCCAGGCCCAGGTACGTCTTGATTTTGGGAATCAACGGATTATGCTGTTTGGAGAAGAGGTGCCGTATTTCGATTCCAAAAACAAACCAAAGGCGCACGGACTGAGAGTGGCACGGACGGTGGTGCTGGAGGCTGGGCAGGAGTTTGTGGTAAGAGGCAACATCCACCTTAAAGATCCAGTTGAAGGGGGATTGATGCTGAGCCCCACCAACGAAAAACTGTTAGTGGCCCGAGTTTTGGTGGAAGCTCAGCCCCATATGACCATGCCCCTCCGCATCTTCAATCCGGGCAACAGTGCCGTAACCATTAAAAAGGGGACCATCGTGGGATTCCTCCAGCCGGTAAAGGTTCTGCAGCCTACAAATGCGGTTTCCCACAACCAGCCTGAACAGACTGTCAGCAGCCCCCCTTCGGTCCCCCAGCACCCACAGGAGCTCTATGCCCATAGCTCTACTGAGCTTAACCAAGAGGAGCAGCCGCAGCTAGCTCAGCTGCTGTGCACCTATGAGAATGTGTTCTCCACAGGACCCACTGACCTTGGCAGGACCAGCCTGGTTCAGCATGACATCGTAACCATGCCAGGCCTCCCAGTCAAGCAACCACCACGCCGGATGGCGTTGGAGAAACAACAGGATGCTGACCAACAGATACAACAGAGCCTGGGGGCGGGGCTGGCCCGCCGCAGCAACAGCAGTTGGGCATCGCCCATAGTGATGGTAAAGAAAAAAGATGGGACGTACCGCCTCTGCATAGACTATAGAGGCCTGAATGACTGCACGATTAAAGATGCATATCCTCTGCCCCGCATCCAGGACACACTGGACACCCTGTCTGATGCCAAATGGTTCAGCACCCTTGACCTCGCGGCCGGTCGAACTGACCCCAACAGCACGCAAAGCAGCAGCATTCTGCACCAAAAGTGGACTGTTTGAATGGAATGTCATGCCATTTGGACTGTGTAATGCTCCGGCGACATTCCAGCGCTTGATGGACCGGGTGCTGGGCAGCGACGATCCGCAGATGCTGCAGCAGCTGGGCCAGGTTTTCAGTCGTCTCGACCAGGCCAAACTGAAACTAAAACCCTCTAAGTGCTGCCTCTTCCGGAGACCCTGCCGTCAGTCCTGTCCTTGTAAGCTCCCCAGCCCATCTCCTCCTCAGTTGAACATCAGTCACCAGGCTGTGCAGTGCAATTTGGACATCAACCAGGCGATGCTGAGTCCAGTGGGGGTAGAGAGACACCCAGCTCCCGCAGAAGCAAGTCTAGTGGGGGTAGACAAGGCCCTGCCAGCTGACTCTAAAAACTTTAGAAAAAGTCCACCCGAGAAAATATACCTGACTAAGTCAAAAGAAAATTAACTGTTTGGTGGTTTGTCCCTGGAGGAGCTGCAACAAGCCTAGGAAGACGACGCAGACATTGCACCCATCAGAACCTGGTTGGAAACCAGCGGAGAACGTCCTGCATGGGTAACAGTCTCACCATGCAGCCCAGCCACAAAGACATATTGGAGCCAGTGGAAACGCCTCTACATCAGAGATGGAGTGTTAGTTAGACCTTTCTACTGCCTGGACGATACCCAATTCTATCCACAAGTAGTGCTGCCCCACACCTACCGGCCAGACATCATGAGATAGGTGCAATAGGGACAAGTTGGTGGACATTTTGGTGTAGAGCGCACTGTAGCTCGGCTGCAAACCCGATACTTCTGGTACAGAATGAGGGAGGACGTTGCCCTGTGGTGTAACACCTGCACCAGCTGCGCATCAAAAGCCAGGCCACGGAAGACACCACAAGCCCCCATGGGCACTGTTCGAGTCGGAGCGCCTATGGAGCGCATCGCTTTGGATATAATGGGGCCACTGAATGAGACTGAGCGCAACAACAGATATGTGCTGGTAGTACAGGACTATTTCACAAAATGGGTCGAAGCTTTTCCCCTACCTAACAAACAAGCTGTAAGCCAGTAGACCTGGTATCCGGCCAGCCGCCGGACCCTGAACCAGCTCCCTCAGCTCCTGAGTATGTCCAGCACCTTCGAGAGCGACTGGAGCTGGCGCACCAAATCAACAGAGATGCTCTCGGAGAGCCTGTGGAACGTGCAAAGAGACAATATGACAAGAACTGCTGCCGCACACATTACAACGTTGGTGATACTGTGTGGTACCTCATCAAAGGAACAAAAAAATTCAAGAACAGAGTGAGGAACTTCCTCCCGTCTTACGAAGGGCCATTCTTCGTTCTGGGTCAGTTGGATGACCTGGTTTATCGAATCCAGAAAGGGCCAAAGATTAAAGTAAAGGTGGTTCACCACGATCAGCTAAAGCCTTATCGCTGCTGGGGCCCACTGGACAATACTTGGGCCCTGGAGCAAGCCCAGAGCTGGACACCAATGGAGGTGTCACCCCCAGACGACATAGATCCTGCTAACACTCTACTGGGTCTGCCCCAGCTCTTCTCCGACGCTGATGACAGCTCCAGCTTTCCCTCATCAGATCCAGCTGTGGACATTCATTTAGCTGCTTCTCACCCCTCCACCACTCACCTTGACTCCTCCGTTCCTGTGGACTTCAAGGACAATGGGGGTGGTGCAGCACCCTCAGAGCCCTCGTTCTCAAAGGCCCCAGCGCAGGCGTAGACCACGACTCAGTTTGGTGAGTGGGTGGCTCACTGAGCGCCCGTGTTCATGGGCAGTTCCAAGACTTTAAGGGCAATGTTTACAATGTTTAGATGTTTAGAAGTTGCTTATTGCTTATGTTTTGTATTTCTCTTGGTAAAGAATATACATTAAAAAAAAGAGAACTTAAAGGTAAAAAAAAGTTTGATACAAAGTCAACTGTTATAGGCTCTTCCAGCTAATTGTTATTTTCTATACTTAAAAAAAAAGAGAAAAACTTGACCGTAATGGTTGTTGTATGCATTATGGGGTAAACTGCATTTGGTGTATTTGTCTGTTAATATTTTGAGCAATTACAGAGAACTACTATTATCCTTTAAAATGCTAATTATATCATCTACTCGTAGCCTGAGCGATGGTTATTGTAATGCCTTTTCAGGGTTTGTTCTGCTCAACTGTAATATGTGCACTAAATGCAACACACTGTTAAATTCTTGCCAAATGGGAAATTCTTGCACTACAAGCTACACTTTATCGGCATTCCTCTTAAATCGACGCCTACTAGTTAAACTGCATCCTTTCAACTAGATTGAGGCCCCGTCCACACGAAGCCGATTTGATGGCGAAACCGCAAAGGTCTTGTACGGTTCGGCCTTCCGTCCACACAAAGCCGGCGAATCCGCTGACCGAAACCGCAAACTTCTGAAACCGCCCTCGGAGGTGGTTTCAAATCTACCCGGTTTCGTTTTGGATTCGTGTGGACGCCTGAAACCGACTGAAACCGTAAACCATGACGTCATCGCCCCACCCCTCGACCCTCTAGCCAATGACTGTTAAGCCCGTGGAGTCTCAGAACTCACAACAACAAGGATTTCTGTAGCAGAAGCAGCGCCCCTTATGGGCCTGGAATGTGTACTACAGCGTTTCTACAGATCTACCCGGTTTCGCTTGGCTTCGTCTTTACGGAGATACTGCGAAACCGGATAGATCGAAACCGTAACGGTTTCGCCTGTTTCGGCTTCGTGTGGACGGGGCCTGAATGTGTATGGGGGCTGTATATCTGTATGGACATGTTGGTGTTGATTATTGTGCTGGAGTGAAATTCTGTTTTGATTGTCATCCAGAGTGGGGTAGTGTTACGAGAGTGGCGAATGTCCGTGCGCGAGAATGTCTGTGTGTGTGTGTGTGTGTGTGTGAGAGAGACGTCAGCGAATGAGTCGACGAATGAGTGAACGAGCGATTGAGCGGGTGTCAGTCTAGGAGGAACTAAACAAGTCCGGTTGTGTTTTTGGAGTATACCTGAGGGGTGTTCCACGAACGGAGGTTTAACAAACACTGAGTTAACGCTGAACTCTAGGTTGATTGACCCTGTGCCGACCAACCCAGAGTTTTCGGTTCCACAGCAGCGGTTATGCATTAGTTCAATCAACTCGGGGTTGGTTAACACAGGGTTGTGCGCGTCCACGCCAAACTTAAAAAGACGTGATGTATGGATCATGGAAACCCTGATCGATATGGCGAAACGGGCCGCTTATTTCAATGAAATGGAACTCCAGAGGGGTGTTCCACGAACGGAGGTTTAACAAACACTGAGTTAACGCTGAACTCTAGGTTGATTGACCCTGTGCCGACCAACCCAGAGTTTTCGGTTCCACAGCAGCGGTTATGCATTAGTTCAATCAACTCAGGGTTGGTTAAAGGCCCACTATGCAACTTCGGGCATTTCTTGGCTGTTTTCTTGGTTTTGGCACGCACATTTCTCTACACAGCGCCCCCTACAGCTTCTTAGTAGATATTTCACAACACTGTCGTAACAACTCGTTGACGACCCTTCCCCATGCACTTCTACGCGAGCCATGTGCATTTGTTTTCTAAGAAGCCGGCGAATTCGTGGAGCCATGTCCGAAGTAGATGTTCATAAAGTGTAGGCAAGGTTATACATTTTTAAAATGGTGTATTTGTATTGCAATAAACATAAATCCATCCTTTTTTATAGTTGACGGGGAGAATTTATATCCTAGATTATAATTGTTATATCTTAGGTTGAACAGAACAATCAGTGTAAGAGGTTTGGCCAACATAATCTAAATAAACAAGAACCTGGATTCGGGGATTCAGTCTGTATCTGGGGGACGAGACGGCAAAACACCCATATACTGTATATGGTTGCAACCAAGCAAGCTAGAAACATACAGGGCTCACAACAAAACGGTCGAGAAAACAATTTTCACAGGACTCACGACAAAATGGTTGGGCAAACACATTTCTACAGAGACTATCAACATCAAGAATACCACGAAGACAAAGTTCACTCAAGGGTACTTTCAATTTCAAAAGCAACACGGCCGAGTCGGCGTCTGATTTGCAGTCTTCTTTTTCTTTCAGTTCACGCTGTTCCTGAAAAGCTTGCCCAACGTTTACTCGTGTCTGGCCTCTCTGTCGGTCAGTCTCCCTTTTCTCTTCTTCTGTTCCTCCGACATTGGGTTTCTTTTTAGTCGGCTGATCTATGATGAATATAACAATCCCATAGTTACTGGTGTTTATATCGAGCCGCCGGAGCCGGTTCCGTGTTTGGGGGTCTGTGCCGTAAAGCACCAACGTCCGGAGTTCAGAACTTTCAACGCTCCAACGCGTGACGCTTAGCCACGATAGCCAATCAGCGTGGAGCTTGACCCGACGTCACTGACAGAGAGTAGTGACCATGGTAGTGACCCTTGCACAGAAGCATACGGCCGACATCTTTCTTTATTCTGGGTGGAAATAGTAACATAGTTACGCCATTAAATGAGTTTATGGAAACATTTTTAGCGAGAAATGTGCATTTTACTTTCATAATGTTCGCTCGGTGAATGTGAAGGATGTTTGGTTTGATAGTTATGACGAAGAGGGAACGCTCCGTTCACTTGCATGGACAGAGTGTCTGGATGCTAAGCAACCTCAACGTCTTGGCGGACTATTTCTCTGCTGATCAACACTACGAATGCTGGAAACACACCAGACACACCATGTGAAGTCATTTAACCCGATTATTGTTATTTATATCAGAGATTATTTAATCGAACCCGATCTAAGCTCTATCACCCAAACACGGCGGCGTTTGGGGTTCCTACCTCGGACTCCAGCGCAGCCACGGCCGACAACTATCTTTATTCTGGGTGGAAATAGTAACATAGTTACGCCATTAAATGCGTTTATGGAAACATTTTTAGCGAGAAATGTGCATTTTACTTTCATAATGCTCGCTCGGTGAATGTGAAGGCTGTTTGGTTTGATAGTTATGACGAAGAGGGAACGCTCCGTTCCATTGCATGGACTGAGTGTCTGGATGCTAAGCAACCTCAATGTCTTGGCGGACTATTTCTCTGCTGATCAACACTACGAATGCTGGAAACACACCAGACACACCATGTGAAGTTATTTAACCCGATTATTGTTATTTATATCAGAGATTATTTAATCTAACCCGATCTAAGCTCTATCACCCAAACACGGCGGCGTTTGGGGTTCCTACCTCGGACTCCAGCGCAGCCACGGCCGACTACTATCTTTATTCTGGGTGGAAATAGTAACATTGTTACGCCATTAAATGCGTTTCTGGAAACATTTTTAGCGAGAAACGTGCATTTTACTTTCATAATGTTCGCTCGGTGAATGTGAAGGTCGATTGATCCATGATGAATGCAACAATTGCCTCGCAACTGGCTGTTTATATCTAGCCGGTGCCATGTTTGGGTGTGTGTCTGTGCCGTAAAGCATTTTCGAAACTACAATCCGACTACATTTTTGAGGATACTTCCGTTGCGTCACATCCGGATTGTGTCGGTCCGAGCAGAGCAAGTTGCATATGCGCTTTTTCACTGGAGAGGCGACATGGGTAAATGACACACCCACCAATCGACCCAGAAATGGATGCAGAACCATCAGCATAACTCTCAACCTGCATACTTAATGTAATTTTGGCTAAAAAAGTTGCATAGTGGGCCTTTAACACAGGGTTGTGCGCGTCCACGCCAAACTTAAAAAGACGTGATGTATGGATCATGGAAACCCTGATCGATATGGCGAAACGGGCCGCTTATTTCAATGAAATGGAACTCCAGGTTCTCCTTGAGAGCTATGACGAGGAGAAGGACATTATCACAAGAAAAGGGAACGCTAAAACCTCTGGAACCCGGAGAACCAAAGCCTGGCAGCGGATCGCTGACCGCGTAAATGCGTTAGTTACACGTCAAAAGCATGATCCTTAATATTTGAGCCATGAATATATAAATATCCCAGTTAAGCATTTTTAAAGATCCTACCACATAACCCCTTTCTTCTAAAACAATATGTACTCCGATTGCTTCCAAGCGGTCAGAGGATCAAGTATAAAAATGAAGTATAAAAAACATACAAACTGGTAAGCTTTACCCACATCGTATTGGTATAAATTTAAATGAGCCATTTTTTTCAGCCAATCGTGAAAAGGCAGTCTGGATCTGGCCCTCAAATTGTTTTGACCCCGGTGGAGGAGCTGTTAATAAACATAAATTCAGGGCGCCCTGGCATGGAGGGGGTACCTGGAGGTACCTACCTCCTCAGAGAGTCAGGGGCCATACCCCACTGGTTGAATGTAGGTTTTTGTGTTTTCTTATATTTTAGATTTTTTTTGCCTTTGAAGTAACATGGGTCATCTGAAAGGACTGAGATGTGTTCAGCATCTCCAACATTATAGCCTGGATAAAACTACCATTTGCAAAAAACGGAGGGCTACGCAAATAGTCTGGAGTGAACTGAGGCCAGGTCCTCGATTGGTAGTGTTGGCTATGTAAGGCTATTTAAATATATTAAAGATTTGCGCGAGAATCTATATCTCTCCACTCCAGCAAAAAGTCATTTGATATGCCAAGATGTCGAGCCGTGGTCTTATCAATCGCTCCCGGTGGATTGCACGTATAATTTGCGCTCCGATATCAGCAGTTCTCTCATCAAAAGGGCATGCCATTGTGAACACATGAAATCTGCGGTGAACGCGGATTAAATACCCAAAACCGGGTTATGTTTCAAACTTAACCTGCGCAAAACCTGCTCCGACCAGGTTTGATTCAGAGCATATGTTTCTATAGCAACTAACATACCGTGATCCTTTTGGAACGGAAAACCTAGGGTTACAGCAAACCCTGGGTTAACTTACCCGGTTATGTGATAAAACCGGCTTTGTGGAACACCCCACAGGCTAAGAGACAAAAAAAAAAAAAAATATGCTGAGTTTTGTTAAGTCACGCTCAGACTAGGGTCATTTGCACTGTCACCTTTTTTCCTCTGAGGAGTTTGCAGGTCTGCATTTAGTCGACGATCCAATTCCGGACAATTGGAAATGAAATATATTGTATATAGTTCTCCGCAACCCTATGGTGGCATCATGCCTTCATTGTGTATATTGTATATAGTTCTCTGCAAACCTATGGTGTTATCATGCCTTCAGTGTGCATATTGTCTGCGAACCTATGGTGGCATCATGCCTTCAGTAAGTATATTGTATATAGTTCTCTGCGAACCTATGGTGGCATCATGCCTTCAGTGTGTATATTGTATATAGTTCTCTGCAAACCTATGGTGGCATCATGCCTTCAGTGTGCATATTGTAAATAGTTCTCTGCAAACCTATGGTGGCATCATGCCTTCAGTGTGCATATTGTATATAGTTCTCTGCAAACCTATGGTGGCATCATGCCTTCAGTGTGTCTTGAACAACCACGCATAAAAGGTTGCACATATTATATTGATATTTTATCGTATTTGTCTAAATGCATACTTAACTGTAGATAGATTTATGAGTGAAGTTACCAACACAATAGATTGTCCGTAACACACTCACCCCTTTTAGAATCACATTCTCTCAGTCTCACTCTCACTCTCTCACAAACACACATAATTCCCAATTATTATTGATGTATTTGCACTTTTAATCTTGCTGAATTCTACAAGGCAAATAAATTAAGTAAAAACTTAGTTCCCCGGCTCCATTCGTCTTTGTAAGGAAATGTTCTATTTTGTCTTTATTATTTTGTCAGAATGCACCAGAATGCTTCGTTTTTATATGAAAAACACAAAAAAATGGGCCCTAGACCCCCCTACAGGGGTTTGTTTTACAAACTTTCTGCCCCCCCTATAATAAAATTCACCAGCCGCCACTGCTATTCAAGTAATGGTTTTGGAATGTTTTGAATAGTTTGAGTTATTATTGTTAATGTTAAGACATTGTTATTGTTAATGTTGAAATAAAACTCAATTTATGGACCACTCTCTTTACCGATTTTTAAATGTGGAAACTGGGTTAGATCATCAGATTTTTGTATGACTTGACTTGTGACTTGCTTGATTCTCACCAGAGTGACTTGGGACTTGCTTGAGACTTGAAGGTTATGACTTGAGACTTGCTTGTGACTTGCACATGAGGGACTTACCCCCACCTCTGCTAAACGCTATAAGACTAGAGTAAGCCATCTCATTCCAAGATCTTTTCGTGTGAAGTGAAAAAAATTATCCCTCACCCTAAAATTTTCCGTCTCCTCCAAACTAAACAAGCGGCGTCTCTTCGGAGCTGTCATTTTCTTAAATAAGTAGCGGCAATATTGCAAATGAGCTCCTAACGCTGCCCTCTTCCGATTGGCCCCTGGTGAATCCCGCGCAGGGTCTCATCCAGGTCTGCGCCATCTCAGACAATTGCAGGCGTTCGAGCCGCTCTCTACACAAAGTCAACTTGCAGTAAGCATTAGTGATGGGAATTTCGGCTCTTTTTAGTGAGCTGGATCTCTTGGAACGGCTCACCAACAAGAGCTGGCTCTTTCGGCTCCCAAACGGCTCTTCATATTACCACTTACGTATACCTTTTATAATGGTGCCATGCCGTAATTCCGTCGGTCATACAGTCTTGGAATCATTTTTTGAGAGAGTGTTTTCCTGCTTGGAGGAACATATTCCTCCAAGCAGATTGAGAGCCTGTGTGAAACTTCTGAATCCCTTGTCCTCCACAATTGAGAACGGTTGGAAATCACTTGCAATCAGGGCTTGTTGCATTGTCCTGCGTACTACGGTGCCGGTTTCGGTGCTCCCTAGCAGTTGCTCCCCCCCCCCCCCCTTCTCCGTTTGTTTCATACATTTTAATTGACTAATTAAGGGCGCCCTCGCGCCCCCAACGCATTTGCCGCCCTAGGCGATCGCCTAGGTCGCCTATGCCGAGGCGTTGCCTGTCAGTCACAGGCAACGTGTGTCGCGCATCGAAATCCCCCACACCTCGCTGCTTGTTCTCATGATCGGTTGCTGGCTGCCATGCATGCGCCGTGACATGAATAGCACGCGTAGAATGAATGCATATAGCACCCGTAGCGAGGGAGAAAAAAAAAAACACCGGCTCGTGTTCGGGAGCCGACTCCCATCGTTCACTTAAAAGAGACGGCTCTTTGAGCCAACTCGTTTGCCAATGACCCATCACTAGTAAGCATGCCTCGTGTTTCAATTCAAACACAGGTCTTGCCGCGGTTAGAGCCACTGCCTCTCACTCGGAGAGTTAGAGGCATGTGAGTCGTGTGAGTTAGAGGTGTGTGAGTCGGAGGCAGAACGGTAGAGAGATAAGCAGAGTTACGAAATAGCAGCCCACTGGCGTGGCTCGAAATGGCTGTTATTTCAAATAGCACATTTTAATCTGATCGGTTTACCGGTATTAACCGGTTATTGAGGCTCGGTGGCCGGTCAAGAATATTTTACATTTTCGCCATCCCTAATTCATACCTCCAGATCTGGACGAAATTCGTCCGTCCATACCAAACGTTGTCTCCGGGACTACCCTTTATACCTCCGTCCGGTTTCAGCATTGTAATGGATGTTACGCAATACATCCTCTAGAGGGCAGAGACTGTTGTGTCACATATTAGCGGCATCGACAATCGCAAACATGGCATCTGTAGAGGAGATGATTTTGCTTTGTGTCATTCACAATCGGCAAAAAGAAAGGCGCATAAAGTGTAGGCCTACTCGGCGGTGGTATGTGACGCCCCTCACCTACCCACAGATTCTCTCCTCAAAATGTTGTGCCATTTTTAAACGAACAGTTACAACTCATTGCCAAAGCAGGTGAACAATAAAATAAAAAGGTCAGGTATGCATAATATAAGTATAAAACGTTAGATAAAATATATAAATACATATCTGATATTATACTTTTCGCCTTATTGTTACACCTTTCCTGTTCCTTTGCTCTCAGACCGTAGTCAGGGAGCACAGGGGAGACGTTCCCTCCAGGGCCGATGTCCTTTCAGGGGTAACACCCCTTCAATATGACCGGCAGTGGGTCTGTTTATAAGTCGGAAGACACAGGCACGGATTCTTGGCGTTTGGTACTTTATTTAACAGTAGGCTACAGTTGGGTGTTCCACAAAGCTGGTTTTATCACATAACCGGGTAAGTTAACCCAGGGTTTGCTGTAACCCTAGGTTTTCCGTTCCAAAAGGATCACGGTATGTTAGTTGCTATAGCAACATATGCTCTGAATCAAACCTGGTCGGACCAGGTTTGCGCAGGTTAAGTTTGAAACATAACCCGGTTTTGGGTATTTCAACCGGCGTTCACCGCAGATTTCATGTGTTCACAATGGCATGCCCTTTTGATGAGAGAACTGCTGATATCGGAGCGCAAATTATACGTGCAATCCACCGGGAGCGATTGATAAGACCACGGCTCGACATCTTGGCATATTGGATGACTTTTTGCTGGAGTGGAGAGATATAGATTCTCGCGCAAATCTTTAATATATTTAAATAGCCTTACATAGCCAACACTACCAATCGAGGACCTGGCCTCAGTTCACTCCAGACTATTTGCGTAGCCCTCCGTTTTTTTCAAATGGTAGTTTTATCTAGGCTATAATGCTGGAGATGCTGAGCACATCACAGTCGTTTCAGATGACCCATCCAAGATTTGTATCGGCCTCCTATCATACAAAGAGCAATATTGTCTGAGTACTATGCCGAGAGGCATTTACAAACATAAAGTATAAAATAGTCCTAACGGACTTGCATCCACTGGAGAATGTTCGATCGTAGCCGGCGGCTTCATTACAAGCACTGATCCATCTTGATCTGTGAAGTTGATGAATTGTCACTTTTAGGTTTTCTACCCAGTTACCAAAAAAAGAAACATTTGGAATAGTATGCGCTGTGGCAAGCACACGGTTTGCATGTGTTACTTCGAAGGCAAAAAAAATCTAAAATACAAGAAAACACAAAAACCTACATTCAACCAGTGTGGGGTATGGCCCATGACTCTCTGAGGTGGTAGGTACCTCCAGGTAGGCCTACCCCCTCCATGCCAGGGCGCCCTGAATTTATGTTTATTAACAGCTCCTCCACCGGGGTCAAGACAATTTGAGGGCCAGATCCAGTCTGCTGACTGTCGGCCTTTTCACGATTGGCTTAAAAAAATGGCTTATTTAAATTTATACCAATACGATGGTGGGAAAAGCTTACCAGTTTGTATGTTTTTTATTCATTTTTATACTTGATCCTCTGACCGCTTGGAAGCAATCGGAGTACATATTGTTTTAGAAGAAAGGGGTTATGTGGTAGGATCTTTAAGAATGCTTATTGGGGATATTTATATATTCATGGCTCAAATATTAAGGATCATGCTTTTGACGCGTAACTAACGCATTTACGCGGTCAGCGATCCGCTGCCAGGCGTTCCCTTTTCTTGTGATAATGTCCTTCTCCTCGTCATAGCTCTCCAGGAGAACCTGAAGTTCCATTTCATTGAAATAAGCGGCCCGTTTCGCCATTTCGATCAGGGTTTCCATGATCCATACATCACGTCTTCTTAGGTTTGGCGTGGACGCGCACAACCCTGTGTTAACCAACCCCGAGTTGATTGAACTAATGCATAACCGCTGCTGTGGAACCGAAAACTCTGGGTTAGTCGGCACAGGGTAAATCAACCTAGAGTTCAGCGTTAACTCAGTGTTTGTTAAACCTCAGTTTGTGGAACACCCCCTGGAAGAGTGTTTCGCAAGCTCTCTTGCGTTGTTTGGCCGCATGCATGCGCATGCGGATGCGGATGCGCATGCGCGGTAGCCAGGCGACCGTCTCATCCAATGGCGAGCTCAGTTGGCGCTGTGTGCTTCAAGATTCCGATTGGCCCAGAGAAATGTCAATTATAAGAATGATCCGATAATTTTTTGCAATTATGGACCCCCCCCCCCCCCCCCCCCCCCCACCCCAAAAAAAAACCTCTCAGATTCTACACCATTCACGCAAATGACCAAATTGACCAAGAAAACGGCGATTGTCGCCGAAAAGCGACAAGTTTGCAGCTTTGTAAATGGAACTTCTTTGGAACTTCTTCTTTCACACATTTGCAGCCATGTTGAAATCATCAAGTGACTTGATCGAAGATATCCCTTCGCGCTCTTTGCTCAGTTACGTATGACGCAAGCACGTTAGGGCGAGTCCCAAATCCCGATTGAAAATGCATTGAAGGCTCAATTTCCAAAAAAAAAAGTTTTAACATTAGAGTCAACGGAGAAGGCTTGGACGATTTTCCCCGTTGATGAATTTGCCTATAGAGGCGGGCCCATTTGAAACGCGACTTGAATCTGACGATTCTGATTGGACAATGACAGATAATAGGTCTAGAACGCTGAAAACTACTTTTGCCGTGATAGAATAAAAAAAAAAAAAAAATCCTCTTTCTCCCAGTTGGTAGTGCGTCGCCCAAATCGCCCCTATACACCATCCGCCCCTGGTGAATAGGTTGAAAATGTTTTTATGATCATTACCTCCAACCTATGAACAGAATCAAATAGAACCTCTAGGTTGCTGTATACGAGAACAGTTCAAGTCAATCACTCAATCTCCTTACATGTTGTAGAATATTATTAGTATTGTAGAATACAACACATGGCATCAGACATGAAAAAAAAGAATATTTCAAAAGTAATATCACATACACATACTGTAGGAAGGGGAAATAGTAATACACAAGCCTGAAAGCTGGTAGCAATCTTGCTGCCTCGCAACATACATCGACTTCCAATGCATTGCATTTGCAAAAAAAATAATTTGACAGTACTTTGTCACTGAGTTGTGAATGATGGGGTGACATTATCACCCCACCATGGCTGAACACACGTTCAACAGGTGCACTTGATGCAGGGACTGCCATAACTCTTACCTCCACCTTGAACAAAGAGGGGAGGTTGCGCCTGTTCATGGCCCAAAACTGAAGGCAGCTCTGTCCATCACAAATGTCCAGGTAGTGGTATAACTGAACTTGGGGACTGGAACTTGAACCCTCTTAATTTTTTTGCGGTATGCTGAGAACAGCCCAGTTTGATACTCTGGCTCTGACGGTGTAATTTTACTTGAAAATTACTTGAAATCTTAATCATAACCCACTTACAGCCACTGAGTTAGAAGTAGCCTACTGACATAAAAATTAAACAAGTCAATCATCTGTGGAACGGGCAGGGCTCGAAAAACTCCAGCCAATGATTTTCAGAACCACCGAGTGGCATTGGACAGTAAGTACGTCAATCAAACGGTCGTACTGCACTCCCCCTCCCCCGCTCCCCGCGAGTGACCCCTTCGTGCACGTGCACGTACTCAAAGCTCGTGACCCAGAGCAAGCTTCTGTTTGTTGTTATCCTGCGGTAGCTACTGGAGCTAGCTAACTAGCTAATCCACATTTGGACCTAGCACTAGAAGACGACCCTAAACTCCAACCGAGCTAGCCTGGCTCACTTTCGCGCATCTGTGTTCGCGCTCGTGCATGATTGGGCGTCCATGTACTTGGAATGGGAGGAGTCAGAGTCAGCGTTGAAGGAGAGGGGGTAGGACCATTTGAGTTTTGTATTTTCAAAATCTGCTGGCTTATCGCAAATCCCATATCCAACCTTTAATCTAACTTTAAAAAAGTCATTTCGAGTCATCTGTCTCAAGCCTAGTCAAGTCTCAAGTCATGAAGACCAAGTCAAAGTCAAGTCGAGTCTTTTATCAGTGTTAGTCAAGCAAGCCTCAAGTCCTCAAATTTGCGACTCGAGTCTGACTCGAGTCAAGTCATGTGACTCGAGTCCCCCATGACTGGCGTTTAGTCTACTGTCCATAATAATTTAGAGATCATTTTCTCCGCCGCTCACATGCGGGAATAATTAGGACTTGAGGAGAAATGAAAGAGTGTGCTAGAGACGCGGTGTCCTCCAAATTCCAATAAGTCACCACATGTGATCATCTTTTTTCTTTTCTTTTTTACCAACAAGCGACAATTTTGATCGGTTAACGTTGATACGGTCAACCCTCCGTCAAACGGTCATCGGTTAACATCCCTAGTATGATCGGCCTGAAGCCGTCCGGCCGCCGGCGGCAGTCCGGCAGCTCCAGCGGTGTACTCCGGGAGATGAACTGCGGCAGAAGCTTTCCGGCTGCTCAGGCGGGTGTGCCCCGGGAGCTGAACTGCCGCCGAAACTGGCAGGTCCGGCGGGGGTAGGTCTCGGCGGTAAGTCCGGCAGCTCAACTCCCGGAGTGCAATCCCTTTCTCCTCCATGTCGCGGTTCACGGACTTCAGAGAGCCAAGGCCAAAGTTCCCTTCCCCGAATTCCTCTCAACCATGGCCGAGAGATCCCCCACTACGAGTCTTTATGATTCATATTATCATCCAAGGCGCACATAGCTTTTGGCCGTGATATTAGATATAATATTAAACACCCATATACGTATAATATTATTATTATTATATTATATTATATAGATATAGAGCTCCAGGAGTCCACAAATGGCAACAATCCCTTCTCCTCCATGCTTTGGTTCAGTCTGACAGCTCATTGGTCAATGGGTAGCAGCTCATTTGCATTAAAGCTACAGACACTAGAAACAGCGCATTCTGAAGGGACTGAAACAGAGGGGAATAGCGGTAGGCAAGATCTTTTTCCCTAAAAGCTATTTCCAGCAAACAGCTTCAAAAACATGTTTTCTGGAACTCAAATACTATGTTTACTTGTTGGGAAAACACCATAATATGTCTCCTTTAAATCAAAGAGCAAACAAGTGATTGTTTACTGTAGAAACACTAACATGGGTTGACCCTCCACCCAGCTTCATGTTTCTCAATAGAGGATACATAATCATGATGATTAATGACATGAATACCTGCTTTCAATGTCCCGGGCACTTAGATAATGTATCACCCCCTGACCTGTCCCCATCTGCCCCCTCTTCTAGCGCACAACAGTAGGCTACTTAGGCTCTCGCCTCCCCTTCCAGATCTACCTTCTCTTACATATAAAAGGTCATGTTTTCTTTATTTCTTCTGTCCTTGCCTTGCCGCGGTCTGTCACCTAAGCCCCGGCATCTTACTACAGGAGTGCACAGCAAACATTGATGTGTTGACATAGCTATAGGAGCTGTTTGGGCCGGCGACCCTTCAACAACTGACAGCTAGCTGGCAGGGCCATCTCTCTGTGTACCCTATTAGAGGAATGTTAGGAGTTGCGGGTGCAGGCTGGCAGGTAGGACCCAGATGCAGACGGGTAAAGGAAACGGCACTTTATTTCTGCCAAAAGGCTAAGGCAAGGAGCAAGGAGTAAGGGAACACAGGTAGCCACAGAGAGCACGCAGGACCAACAAACCATAATGAAAGCACCAGGAACAAAAGAAAGACAAGGGCTTAAATACCAAACACAAGACACGCAACGAGGAACAGCTGAGACACATTAGGGGAGGGAGCGGTAATCAACACAGGAGGGAAACACAGGGAAACACACCAAAACACGACAGACCATGACAGTACCCCCCCCCCTTAAGGGTCGACTCCCAGGCGACCCACGACAAGCAAAAAAAAACGAAGAAAGTCAAACCCAAATCGGGTGGGTGGAGGCGAGCCAGGAGGAGGGAATCAAAAAAATAAATAATGGACTGGGGCAGAGCGGAGGGGTGTCAGGCGGGCGGCCAGAAAACTGCCCCAGGGCATGGCAGGGAGCCTCAGGCGGACGGCCTGGGGGGCAAGCAGAGGCAGAGTGAAGGCGGAACCCTTCAGGAGGCCGGCGGCAAGGACGACGAGGGCTCAGTCCCTCAGGAGGCCAGCAGCGGCAAAGAAACCCCTCTGAAGGCCGGCAGCGGCGATGGCGGAACCCTTCAGGAGGCCGGCGAAGGCGAGGTAGAGGGCGGGTACAGGGGCTGGTACTGAAGGAAGCCAGAGAGAAACACAGGACAACCCGGCCCCAACTCACTCAGGAATATTCAACAAGAAAGGGAAAATTGCCTTATATGCTCAGATACCACCGCAGAACCGAGTTAATGAATTTGTGTTTACTGTTATGTCGGATAACCAACCGTTATGTGCATTAACCTTCCGCCAGAATTATGAACATGTGCATAGGAAGAATCGGTGTGAAGTAAATATCCAATTTAATCCAATGAAATGGTGTTTAACAGTAACGTCAGGGATGCATGGGGCTATAACAGAAAGTATAAATTAAATATGAGAGAATATATACTTCTTAAAGCTGTGGCTTGGCAGAACAGACAGGCTTTAGATTCAGCAACATGATGTTCAGCAACATCATGTTGCTGAATCTCTTGGCTCGACTGGATCTGGTCCTGGGGCAGCTGGTCAGCCCCAGGTGTGTCTGCGTCTGGCTCCTCCTCCTCACACTCATCCCTGGACTTGGGTTGAGCGGCTTTTGTCCAGTGGTTGAGATGATACCACGTGGCACTTCCTTCCACTTGGATGGCTGTTGATGTTGCGTTGGTGACTTTGTATGGTCCTTCTCTCCTGGGCTCGTTCCACTTTCTCCTGAACATCCTGAGATACACTTGGTCACCTGGCTCCACCCCCCTTGGTGGCTCCTTCTCCAACTCTGGGACTCTGTCTTTCTCTTGTTGAAAAATAAGCCTGTGCATGCCAGTTAGTTGTCCCATATAACGTCTTAATTCAGTTTCCAATTGTTCTAATGGAGGTCCTTTATGAGGCCCTCGAATGACAGGTGAAGGCATGGGTCGACCCGTAAGCATTTCATGCGGGGTTAGATGCGTCGTTCTGTTAGTTTTCATGCGATAACTCATTAGTGTCAGTCGTAGTGCATTAGTCCTTTAATTTAGTACTCAAATTTTACTAAATTTTTAGTAACAAATTTAATTTTGTTAATTAAGCGTCCCATTCCTCTCTCCACCATACCTTGTGGTTTGAGGAATGTAGACACGGACTAGTCTTTATTTGACATGCAGATGTTAAATCACTTGTTTGAGTGTTTTCTGAATAAACGCTGCCCTATCACCTGAGCTAATTTGTGACGGAACTCCAAACTTTGGCATGACTTCTCTAGTCAGAAACTTGGTTACCGTAGCCGCACTTTGGTCTTCTGATGGGACTGCTTCTACCCATCTGTTGAACACTGTTTTTTCAAATATTTCACACACATTTAGCTGGATGTCAATCATTGTTTGCAAGTATGGTGAAGAAAAACCTTGTTTTCAAAAAATGTCCTAATTCTCCTCAATACCTCCCCCCTTGCGCAATGGTCAAAACCATGCGCATTAAATGATAAACAAATCTAATAACGCCGTTGGTGCACCCAACGTTGAAACATCTAACCGTAAGCATCAGTAAACTGAAACCAATCTTTTGGGAAGGGAAATCGAAACCAGTATGTCCAAATCCAAAGCCCAATATGGGTGGGTTTACCATCAGCCGCCTGAAACCACGCTGCTCCAAAGTCATGCACTAAACCGAAAAAACGTACATGCGTTAGTGGGCTTCTATACCACAAAGGTAAAATAAAATAAAATAAAACGCGACATGCCCCGTTCCAAGACCACTTCTGCTGCCATAGCTGACATATCTGACTCCTGTTCCCCTCCCTCCAAAAATCACAATATTAAAACTTGCATTTTCAATATTGGGCTACTCACTTCTGTCTTAACCGTTACTCAAAATCCCAATTCTCTTCATAATCCTACCCGATTGCCCTTCACTATCTATTTAAATTGGACGACCTAATTAAACCTTTTATTCTACCTATTGATTGCATTTAGTGTTTTCCACATTTTGTTTCACTACTATACCAAACCCAAATCCTCTACGTTGTCCTTATCTAGTTTATTAAACACTGAATTGATACATTGTTTCCATTTTCTAATTAACCATGTTGTTTTATCTGAAGCATGCTTTCAGTATCCCCTTGTGTATTCCATCACTCTGAGTAGTGGAGGGTTCTCCCCTACCTCGGCCGTCCTGACACACACACACGAGAACAGGCTCACACACACATCCTTTCTTATTCTATTTTACTTATTTATTTTAAATGACATTCTCCTCTCTGCTGATTTATTACCTCTGCGTCGGTCCGCATCCGCCCTTTTTGCTGTCATTACATTCCTCTCCCTTCTCCAAACACCTTCTCCCTCTGATCCAACCTGTTGTCTCACCAGTGCTCTGTGTATCAAGATGTAATGATCTATACCACATGGTGTTCCGACGCGATGCAGAGTCTCCAAGAGCCACAGAATCACCAATCCCAGTGGTGGTTCTATGTTTCCTCAAAACAGTGGACATAGGTTACATTCAGGGACCAAATACAGAGTACATCCAAGCACACAAATAATCTATTCAGTACAATGCAAATTCAGTCTCTTTCTCTCTGTTGTCTCTCTGTCCAGCCCCCACCGGCGGGTTTTCCTCACTTACGTTCCTTCTCTCTATCTCTCTTTACCTCTCTTTACCTACTTCCTTTGCTTTCACAAATCTCCATAACCATTTTCACTTTCAGTAATCCTTTCCTTTCCTTTCTGGTTTATTCGTTTTTGGACACACTCCAAAACTAGATTATTAATCTTAAAAGACCATTGAAAGATATCATTCTCCCCAAAGAAAATTCTAACCGGAAAGCCTTCTCCAATCTCATCGCCACTTCTCGTTGCCAATCCACACACTCTTCCTCTTCTCTGTCTCACTCTTCACAAATCACTTCTTCTGACCCCTCTAACTCAACTCAATGTAACTCTTTCTCACTCACTCACTCACTCCTCACTCATTCGCTCACTCCTCACTCATTCGCTCACATATACAACTTAAAATAAGAATGGAGCTATACCTATGACTTGGAGCTGTCATAGGTAGAGGCATATTTTGAACTTACGCAAGTGTAAGTGGCTCCAGTGTCATCCATCATTGGCATGCCTCTATAATTTATCAGAACCTGCAGTATTGGTTCCTCATCAGCTTGTTTTGTGATCGCTACAAGCTGACCCTCCCCCTGTGGATTCTCTGAGCACCCCTAGTATCCCTGTCCCATAAAGGGACCTGCCTGGTAGCTACCTCCTTGTTCCTGCCTTCCCTGATAGCTGTTACCCTGTCCTTGCTGTGGTGTATAAGGGTTAGCCAAACAATTCCTCCTAATATGTCCTTCCATGTTGCACCCATAGCATATTAAAGGACCTCTGCGTTGTCCTTGGGATCCTTGTTGTTGATTGTTTCTAAACTGTCCTTGGTGTCCTTGTAAATTGTTTATATACTGACCTTTGGGCCCCTTATTCTGATTCTGCCTATTCCCATTTGTTGGGTTCCCAGTATTATGTAGGTGTATCTGAATGGTGTATATGAATGGTGGAGTGGGTGACCATTGGCTCTGAGGCTGTTGTACTGAGGTAAAGAATGCCTGTTGAGGAGGTTGGGTTTGTGGTGCGCCCTGCTGGGCGGCTTGCAATATTGTTTCAACCGGTTCTGAAACAACCGCCTGTTTTTTCTTCTCTTTTTCTCTTCTTGTGAGTTCTTCCAACTGAAGCTGAGATAGCTTCCTCTGCACCTCTTTGCTTTGTTCCTGTATTTTGTGTTTATTTTGCCGATATTTCTCCACTGCATGAACCACATGGTCGCAGAAGTCTCTATGTGGTTTATTTGTAACCAGTCCAACCACATCATCTAGCTTAACTTTGATTGGGCTAGGTAGAATCTCTATCACAGAGTTTCTAAACATGACAGAGAACACCGGATGGATCTCAAGATCCTCATCCGTCTCCATGCGCCTTCTGTCTACTTGGGCCTGCAGGTAGGATGCAGGATTCTCTGTGTCGTTGATAGGGAGGCCTCTCATATTTTTATGATCGATATGGGTCGGGAACTCCCTTCCGAGTATGGTCCACATCGCCACTCTGTAGCAATCAAGCGTAGTCCCATCATACATTCCGTCCATTATATCCAACCCTCCATTCCTCAGTACAGACTCCATCTTAGATAACCCCAATACTCTTGCCAACAGAGCTTTCAGGTCCCCCACTGCCATTAACTTTCCCACTGTGAGTTCCTCAAATGTTCTAGCCCATTTAGACACCCCGTTATGTATGTTAGGGAGTTTAGAAATGACTCCCTCCAAGTCCTGTGAGCCCCACGGTTGATAGTGGACCTGTTGTCCTTTGACTAAAATAGGAAAAATTCCTGGGACGGTGTGTCGGGTGCCTTTTTTCCCCTTCGTGCTCTCCTTAGTTTCCCCCGTGACTGGAGTACTAGGGGGCTTTGTATTGATGTACTGCAGCCAGACACCTCTGTGCCTGGGTCCCCACTGACCCTCCCTTGTGTGTTACATTTATTATCTCCTTCATCTAGTGTGACTTCCCCTTTAAATTCCACGTTGTCTGTTATCAGTGGATGCATGTTAGTTGGTTTGTACGGCGGTGGCTCAAGCTTCAGAGGCAAAGGTTGAGCCTCTTCTTCCTTTGTGATTATTTTTCTGGCCACTCGTAATGCGAGCCACCTCTCTCCCTCCATTTCGAACAAAGCTAGCACTAACCTTTCCCTGTCTCTAAGGCCTTTTTTCCACTTCTGTTAGGTTTGTAGTTCCTTATTACTACCTCCATGTCCCTACACATTATTGGATCAAAAATCCCTCCCATGGGCCATATCGTGCCTGTTTTAGCTGTTCCTTTCTCCCATTTCTCAGAGATCCTTGTTATCTCATCTCTGAGCAATGGATTGTTTTTGCTCAAAATCTCTAACGCTGTTGGTGCCATTTTAAATTATTACTATTAATTTATTTGAGTTTATCCTACTAGTTAGTTTAAATACTTTATTATCTCTAAACTACAAATGTGAACTCTTCCCAAGCGCTCGTCTCCCTCCCGAAGATTGGAATGTGGCCCCAACCCTTCACTGTTATCTTTAACCCTGGCCTGCAGGCTCCTGCTCGTACCCTGTGAAATTGCTCGTGCACGTGCAGTTAGTCCGCGCGATGATGTTTAAGTCAAAGAAGATTTACACATTTATTCAATACTTCAACAAATTAACTATTCTCTATCCGTCTAATTTATTTATGATTATCAACTACTTCAAACAAATTAACTATTCTCTGTCCGCCTAATTTATTTATGACAGAATCAACAAAAAATAAACCGGGTCGTAAAAATCTCCGAGGTAACTTAATCCTAACACGACTTAAATACAGACAATAAACCGATTCATACAATTTTAATATTATATTGAAAAATGTCAGAATTGTTTGTAATTAATTACAAAGAAAAAGGTTGACCGAGCGTAGAAACTGGCCTTTTGGTTAAAACATGAACAGTCGGATGGATAATCAATCGACCAGAATTTCAAACAAGAACCTATTGCCACACAGCACCAAGATCAGAGTTACAGACTGGCCCTTTCTTTAGATCCAACACTGCAGCGTGATTGGAAGATTAGCGGGTCAAACTCATTCAAACGGAACGTCAAACGACAAGCCCATTCTTTTAAAATAATGGCTGTATACATAACCATTCGAACAGATCAAGAACAAACAAGAAACTTCTCAAAACACCAAGATCAGGATTAGCTAATCACCTGAAGCGGTATCCCAACCAAGAGACTTATCTATTCAAAAAGTGCGAGAAGCCTGTTTTCTCAAAATAGCAAGATCGGAATCAGAAATTCACCATCATTGGTGCAGGATCTGCAGTTCAACTGCACCAAGATGAGTATTTAAAATTCACTAGTCAGCATCCCAAGAAAGCTCCTCAAATAAAAATGACTGAATTCATTCCCAACTGACAACTCAACTCCAAATAGGATACTGTCAGAAAAAATCCTACAGGTCTGTTTCTTTCGACCTGCGGGCCTGCTGGCCCTGTCCTTGTTAGAACTTTCCACTAATTCGTTCCTCCACAAGACAGTCACAAGACTTACAGTAAGCCTATTTAACCAAAACACCAAATAACAACTCGTATCAAAATAGGGAGCCACAAAGCGTCTTGGTCATTTAGAACCACAGACGCGCGTATGGCACATGTGCGCGCGCACGTCAATCTCTCCCGCGGAGCCCCCGTATCTCTCACTCGCTAATTTATCTATAATTTTGGTTTGTTTGATCAAAGAGACACTTTACCTGCTGCTGAGCGTTTCAGACGGGGCAAGAACAGATCAAACGACTCTATCCTATATATGGCAAGACAACTTACCCTTGAGCTCTGGTCGTATGATCCGTTCGCGTCCCGTCCTCTGGCCCGGCAGCTGGCGAGTCCCTATTTTATCCTGTTCGTGACGCCAATTATGTAGTAGATTAATCGAGATATAAACACTTAGACTAATTCAAGAGAGAGAGAGAGTAAAATAAATCGAGGGGTCCGGAGCAAGAATTGACAAAAGACTTTATCGTGAAGAAAAACAACAATGATAACAGCCGAGTAGGTCTTAAGAGTCACTCCTTGAACATCGATTCCAGCTTCTTTATATACACACAAACTGAACGGCTTCTCCTTGAGGTGTCTGCCTCCTGTTCAGTCATAAATTCATCTTAACCTGAACAGTCAGCAATTGGTCAGCAAATGGTCAACAAAGATAGCCCAAAACACTAGGCTAAGGTCAGCATGCCTTATCCCCGTAGCGTCCTGCTCCTTTTTAGGGGCCCCACCATCTGTTCTGAACCCAGACACCCAGGCCCCGTGTGTTTCTCCACTATTAGACACACAGACCTCATCACAATCATGGTTCACCACAGAATATACTCCTTAATTTCTACCACACCCTCTGGTGGAAGGCCAGGTAGAGGGCGGGTCCCCTCTGGTGGAAGGCCAGGTAGAGGGCGGGTCCCCTCTGGAGGAAGGCCAGGTAGAGGGCGGGTCCCCTCTGGAAGGCGGGACCCCTCAGGAAGGCAAGGTAGAGGGCTAATCCCCTCTGGAGGAAGGCGAGGTAGAGGGCGGACCCCCTCTGGAAGGCGGGACCCCTCAGGAAGGCAAGGTAGAGGGCTGGTCCCCTCTGGAGGAAGGCGAGGTAAAGGGCGGACCCCCTCTGGAAGGCGGGTACCCTCTGGAGGAAGGCCAGGTAGAGGGCGGGCCCTCTCTGGTGGAAGGCCAGGTAGAGGGCGGGACCCCTCAGGAAGGCAAGGTAGAGGGCTAATCCCCTCTGGAGGAAGGCGAGGTAGAGGGCGGACCCCCTCTGGAAGGCGGGACCCCAGAGGAAGGCAAGGTAGAGGGCTGGTCCCCTCTGGAAGGCGGGACCCCTAAGGAAGGCAAGGTAGAGGGCTGGTCTCCTCTGGAAGACGGGACCACTCAGGAAGGCAAGGTAGAGGGCTGGTCCCCTCTGGAGGAAGGCGAGGTAGAGGGCGGACCCCCTCTGGAAGACGGGAGCCCACAGGCAGGAGCGGAGGGCGGGCCCCCTCCGGCAGGAGAGGAGTGGGCTCAGGAACCGGACAGGGCTCGGGAACCAGAGTCAGTGCGGGAGCTGGAGTGCCAGGAGGAACCGGGTGGTACCCCAAACTCACCACCCCCACTCTGATTGTCCGGAAGGGAGGAGGCTGGTAGCTGGGGACCGGGGGCAGAGGCTGGTAGCTGGGAACCGGGGGCAGAGGCTGGTAGCTGGGGACCGGGGGCAGAGGCTGGTAGCTGGGGACCGGGGGCAGAGGCTGGTAGCGGGGAACCGGGGGCAGAGGCTGGTAGCTGGGGACCGGAGGCAGAGGCTGAGAGCAGGAGCGTGGAGGCTTAGGCCGGTCACCAAAGTCCGGTGGCAGTGGCATGTAGCTCTCCGGCCAAAAGGTTGTGGGGTTGAGCAGCTCGACTGCCCACTCGGGTAAGGTGTCCTCCAACTCTGGCCTTGACGCAACAGCCCTGCACGTACGCCCCAACACAGCCTCCTGCTCCTTCCTGCTGGGAATGTTCTCCCAGCCATCCATAGCTAGGATTATCGTCACCAACAAATCCTCCAACTCACGGAAAAACTGAGCGTCCACTGGGTCCAAACTTGGTGCGGTCATTCTGTTAGGAGTTGCGGGTGCAGGCAGGCAGGTAGGACCCAGATGCAGACGGGTAAAGGAAACGGCACTTTATTTCTGCCAAAAGGCTAAGGCAAAGAGCAAGGAGCAAGGAGTAAAGGAACACAGGTAGCCACAGAGAGCATGCAGGACCAACAAACCATAATGACAGCACCAGGAACAAAGGAAAGACAAGGGCTTAAATACCAAACACAAGACACGCAACGAGGAACAGCTGAGACACATTAGGGGAGGGAGCAGTAATCAACACAGGAGGGAAACACAGGGAAACACACCAATACACGTCAGACCATGACAAGGAAGGAATAGGATGTTTGTTTGTCCCTCTACTAGGTGTTCAAAAAGTACCAAAAGAATGACTCAAAAGTATGAGTGTGTGTGTGTAAATGTTAATATGATAAAGTAAAATAAACATTCCTGTCTTGTTCAAACAAAATAATTACGAAATATAGGACGATTCAATATTTGAATGAGAATAGCACACATTGAGCAGAAAATTAAATGACAATCCCAAACCAAATATGAGACGGAACATGTTGATCCTGTTTTCAGATTGTTGACATGAGGGAGGATAATGATGGTGGTGACGTATGATGATTTGTGTTTGCCTATTTGGATGTGAATGCCAATCTCACGGTATCCGGTCGGAGGGACTCAATGTTAAAGACATGCCCCTATTCAACCCAACAGTACACTCTGAGTACCGTCCTGTAGGCCAGGGCTCTGGCAACGTGGTGACCTGGCAAAGCCAGACAAAAGTAAAGGACTTTAAATTGATGCTAAAGAAGAGATGAATTATCCTTCAATCCTCTTGGAGGAAGAAATTTATTCATTTCGAATTAGACATTTGGGCTGAAAACCATAGTACATTGTCAACATCTGTTTTCTGCATTTTATAATTGACTCTATATTGTAGATTATGGTAAATAAATATTTGTAAAGGGAACAACACTCACATTGTGCATGTTAACACTGATAGAGCCACGTTTGATTCTACTCTAGAGGCAACTGAGACCCCTGGTCTAGGCGTCCAGTGTGAACGCCAGAGTCTTGACTATTTAGACAGTAGTGTGTACCCATGAAGGAACTTGCCGTTATATTCAAATGCTGCTTCTTGTTCTGCAAATAGAGATAAAATGAGATAGAATAGGGGAGTGCTAAGCTCTGCATATTGAGCTGAGAGTATTTCCTCACAGTTAATAGTATGATACACCATAGCCTTCCGTAGTATCTCCACAACACTGCTGCACCTCAGATTCAGTATTACTCTGACTTGTATGTGTGTCCCTTGTATTGCTTTATTGTGGCAGCAGCAGTAGTTGTTGCAGTAGTAGTAGTAGTAGAAGTAGTAGCAGGAATAGTAGCAGCAGTAGTAGGAGTACTAGTAGTAGTAGTAGTGGTGGTAGTAGTAGTAGCAGTTATAGTTGTAGTAGTAGACGTAGTAGTAGTTGTAGTAGTAGTACTAGTAGTAATAATGATATCAGTAGTATCAGCAGCATTCGTAGTAGTAGAAGTTGTTGTAGTTGTAGTAGTAGTAGTAATAGTAGTAGTAGTAGTAGTAGCAGGAATGGTAGTAGGAGTTAGTAGTTGCAGTAGTAGTAGCAGGAGTAGTAGTTATAGTAGTAATACATGTAGTAATAATATCACTAGTAGCAGCAGCAGTCGTAGCAGTATTCGTATTAGTAGTTGTGGTAGTAGTAGTAGTAGTGGTAGTAGCAGGAATAGTAGTAGTTAGTAGTAGCAGTAGTAGGAGTAGTGATATCAGTAGTTGTAGTAGTAGCAGTAGGAGTAGCAATATCAGTAGTAGTAGTAGTAGTAGTAGTAGCAGTAGTAGAAGTTGTAGTAGTAGTAGAAGTACTAGTAGTAATAAAATCAGTAGTAGCAGCAGCAGCCTTTGTAGAAGTGGTAGTACAGTAGCAGTAGAAGTAGTAGCAGTAATAGTAGCAGTAGTATATTAGTCGTAGTAGTAGTTGCAGTAGTTGTAGTTGCACTAGTATAGTAGCAGCAGTATTAGGAGTAGTAATATAAGTAGTAGTTTTTAATCAGCTACACTATTTACACTTTGTACTGGTACAATCTTCCTGTATGAACATTGAGCATTATAAAAATCATTATCATTTCAGATCTGACAACCTGACCCTGAGTGGTCAAGGAAACATTAACAACTCTTTATTGAACCAATACAATATGAAGTGTTTCTTTGGTGAAGAAAGAGACACCGAGATGACAAACTCTTTCATAACATCAGCTTTAGAGGGTGTAGCTATGAAGCAATGTCTGCCAAACTAAATCTACAAGACTATTCAGCCAGCGCCCAGGCACACACATACGCAAACACACACACACACACACACACACGCACACACACACACACCCCCTAGTCACTAAGGTGTGTGTGTGTGTCTGCACCGAGGCACTAGGGCCTAGTGCTTCGGGCGGTATGCTGTGATTAAGGAGGGCCGAACACAGTGCTGATAAAACTCAGAGTGCTGTTAAAACTCTTCTCTACCCCCTGCAGGATAAACTCCAGGGTGTAAACAAACCATGCATTCCTTCAGGAAAAATGCAACTGTGAAGTTAGGGACCATTTTTTTCCCACAGAGCTTCATCAGTTTTGGTGATATGTATCAGAAAATAAACAAAACACACTGCATTATATTCACATTATGTGTGTGTTCAGCATGGAATCGTAGCCCTTGCTTAAACGTTTCTTGTTTCTGAATGGGATGGCTCCACTCTGTCCATGGTGACTGCAGCGCTGCATTTCTTCCATTGCTGCGATGCATTCATGATATGCTTAAGGATTGTTCTCTAGAAATAAAAGCGTCTGGTAAATTACTAAATGAGTATTTTTTAGTTATAATAAAAAAGCACACTACAAGAACCACACAGTCTCACTCCGCGAACGTCAAATACCGACTGTTGGTGTGACCTTTGTAATACTGCTTCTGCTGCTATTTGAATTAACCTCAGGAGGACAGGTTGGATGGAGCACTGGACTGGCTTTATTTCTTATATCTGCAACATGGGATAGTAAACACGAAGTGTGCAATTAATGGAAAAGCCTTGCAGTCTGTTCTCGCTCGCAATCGTAACAGCATATTACTTCTAACAGTGATCGTATAGTGTTAACATTTGGTTTGAAAAACATACTTGTAAATTAAATATAAAAAAATAAAAGATCCTAATGGTCTGTAATAGTGAGTAACAGTCAATAAATAAATGCTATTATTTGTATTGACAACATTCAGAATTAGCTCAACTTACATAACATTAGTAACATCAAAAGAGACTCAGTTTTGCAAGTCCAAAACACACAATGAAAAATCCAGTGTAAAAGAGCACTCACATATTAATTACACATAACAACATTGCATATAAAACAGTACAAAGGAACATACCTGCAACATGGGACAGTAAACGCGAACAGTGTGCAATTAATGGAAAAGCCTTGCAGTCTCGCTCCGCTACAAAAGAAGAGCTTTGCATTAGCATATACAGGTCACGTACACCTCGTGCTGAGAGTAGCTAGCTAAAACATTCCTCGCACATGTTGGCAGCTAGCCCAAAGACTATTCACACACTACGGCAACAATTCGAAACCAAGCAACAAAACTACTGGTTTTACAAATGCCTCATTAGTCAAGCATGTTATACAACAAATGCTGATAGTTTACAAAATCATATGAACCGTAGTTTTAATTTATATCTGCATTTTGCGAAACAAAATGCCCCGCATTAAGTGTGAAACAAACTTCCGCCGTGGACTTTCAAAATAAAATACACAAAAAAACCTTTTGTTGCAGTCCCAAGTTTGACAGGAATTTAACATTAAAGCCAAGTTATTATTTACACTTTTACATATGTGACCGGCTGAATCTGCGTTGTGTTGTTTTTTTTAATGAAAGACGTGACCCACGATCTGTCCGGACTCGGGAACTCCGACGTCAATTTATTCGTTGCTGAAGGTAAGCATGAACAAATAGCTTCCTCTTAGCAAGTGCCCTTTGTCACTACTCCAACTCCTCTCTTCCCTAGGGAGCCAGAACAAAGGCCTACATACAATATTATAACAAAAATGATTGAAATCAAAGAAATAAAAGACGTACCTGAAGGTAAACATGAACAAATAGCTTTCTCTTAGCAAGTGCCCTTTGTCACTACTCCAACTCCTCTACGAAACACACAGGGGGGAGGGGAACTAGCATGACTACACGAGGGTCAGGTGCATGCTAGGACATCGCAACAAAACACAAAGTTCCCCAAAACACTGAAATCTATGCATGGATAGATATTTACCCCAGACTTCAATTAAACAATGTATAATCAAAATAACTAATATAAAGAATGACAAGCTATAAGATCGTGAAAGATTTGATCACAAAATAAATGTAAACACCTCTTCCCAAGGGAACCAGAACAAAGGGAAACTTATGGGGTTCTCGGGAATGTGGGCGGGAGTACAGAAGGAGGTGGAGCCAAATCAAAGAACAAAATCAAATAGAACGGGGCACATAAGGGGGCATGGAAAGCTACACTTCAGGTTATAAAACAAAACAAAGGCAATTTTGTGTAATTATAATTTAAGAGATAGACACCCTGTTACACTCACCCCTCAGAATTACACAAACATTTGAACCATAAATAAAACTTGCCCAGACCGGACTGTAAACTGATCACAAGAAAACCAAGATTCGGAATTATTTGCCACCAAATAAAGAGATAAGCGTACCCAGAGGTTAGCTAAGCCCCTGTGAAAACTATAGACAACGTGAAGTGCCATTTACACCAAACATAATTAGGCCATACTCTGACCGGGCAAATAAAAAAATAAAAAAATAAAAGTAATACCAGGAGACACCTGTCACATAAGCTCAAACATGGACTACAGTGAATACTGGCCGAACAGCCAGAACCGTTTCCAGTTGTGCCATGGACTCTATGAACCTAAAGACTGGCTCGATAACTCTCCCAAATCTTGAAGTGAGGCGATCACTTGTCTGAGAACCCTGAGGATGAGTATCAATTACCGGAGAGACATGGGGCTCAGAGGAGGGCCATGAAAATGGGGTACTAGCAAGCCCATCCAATGCAGGAGAGACCATCAGAATAGGTAAGTCACGACTGCCAGTGGCATCCTCATCCCTGACTGGGGACTGTTCATGGACCCACGAGGCTGTACGATCATCACTACCCTCACTGACCCAGGAGAGTGAATCAGCCATAGTGGGATCAACTGCACCACAGTCCGTCTCAGTTGCTGACGCCTCACACAAGTTTAACTTGGGGCAGCCATCATTCACACTGCCGACGCCCAGGGTATCCAGACTCTCATCCAAGGGGAGGAAGCTGACCTGGAGCAGAAGATTCCGGTGCACCACCCTCTCATGTCCGACTCGATCCCTGATCTTATAGATGTGGAGAGAAGGCTTGGAGGCCACGACCGTGTGAACAACCGGCTCCCATTTGTCAGCAAGCTTACGCTTCCCTCTGCCACCCTTGTTTGCCACAAGAACCTGGTCACCGACGGAGAGAGGCAGACCCTTGACCTTTTTGTTATACTGGTCAGACTGGTGTTTCTGCTCAATAGCAGAGTTCCTCTGAGACAGGAGCATAGCAGAGTGGAGGTCGCTCGCCAGAGACTTCATTTAGGCATCATAGTCACAGACTGTCTCGTCACGGAGGACATTCTTGAATAGGAGGTCAACCGGCAGCCGAGGGACCCTCCCAAACATCAAATAGAATTGCGCACAGCCAGTTGTCTCATGTGCCGTACAATTATAGACAAATGTCATCGTCTGGACCATTTGGGGCCACTTCTGTTTCTGGTTCTGGGAGGGAGAGGCGGTAGCATGTTGCCCAGAGTGCGGTTGAACCTCTCTGTGCCGCCATTCCCCATGGGATGGTAGGGGGAGGTCTGAGACTTGTTGACACCAGCCAGCTCCAGAATTTCAGCGATGAGCTCGCTCTCAAAGTTCGCACCCTGGTCAGAGTGGAGATGCTGAGGGAAGCCATAGACACAGAAGAAGTTGTCACAGAGTTTCTTCGCCACCTTCCTCGCCGTCTGGTCCTGGCAGGGGAAAGCATGTGCTAATTTGGTGAAATGGTCAGTGACCACTAGCACATCCACAGACTTGTTGTTACTATCCTTGGCTGACCAGAAGTCAATGCACACGAGCTCCAGAGGGGCAGTGGTCTTAATGCTCTCCAGAGGGGCTCTTGCTGCGGGCTCCGGGGTTTTGCCGAGAACAAATCTGTGGCAGTTACGGACATGATTGCGTACATCCTTCTCCAGTTCACACCAGAAGAACCTTTGAAGGGCGAGAGAGAGAGAACGAGGCTGACCCTGGTGACCAGCCAGGTCATGAACACCAGACAATGTCTGTGACTTCAGGGACTCAGGCAGGAAATATTGGAACCTCTTGTGTTTTGTCAGTGGATCCCTGGTAACCCTGTAGAGGACTACATGCAGTATAGTGAGTTTCTCCCTGTTTCAGAACCCTCAGAATACACTGACTCTCGTTGCAGCGCTCACGCCTGGAGGGTCTGCGCTTCCTATCTACATAGCAGAATACTCCCGAAATGACCGAATCTGATGGTTTTTGCAAGGTCTGCCAGTGAGAGAGAGGAGAACAAATCCTGGCCAGGAGGGATCAACGAGCTCAAGCGGTCATTCATAGAAGAAGCCCTCTGCCTCGGTCATCCCAGTCATCACAAGAGGAGAGGAGAGAGGAAACGTCATCCTCTGACATGGACACATCGACGGCAGCACAAGGAGCAACGCTTCCTAATTACTGAGGTTGACGTGTCAGGCGGAATGAGTCCTGCACACATCCCTCCCCCACTTCACACACCTGTTCCAGCAGCCCGGAGTACGGCTCAGACATAAGACGTTGGCTCAGAGGCTTCACAAAGGGGTCCCTGCTGAGGGCATCAGCCACTACATTCAGTTTCCCTGGAACATGTTTGATCTCGAAAGAGTTCGGTGCAAGATTAGAGACCCAGCACTGCTCGCAGGCGTCTAGCTTCGGCTTGGTCATGATGTACGTGAGAGGATTGTTATCAGTCCAGACAGTGAACTTCTGACCTTTGAGCCAATGGCTGAACTTGTCACACACAGACCACTTCAGAGCCAAGGATTCCAGGATAATTTGCTTGGCTGCGACTGAGGGACTTGCTGGCAATCGCTATGGGCCTGGCCTTTTCCTCGCCAGTAGGAACTTGCGAAAGGACTGCACCTAGGCCATCCAATGAAGCATCGGTGGAGAGGATGAATGGCCTATCGAAGTCCGGGTGAGCCAACACCACACAATTGAGGAGCACCATCTTTAAATCATCAAACGCCTTCTCCGTCCTGCGGAGTCAGCTCACGGAAGGTGCCAGCTCTCCTGGTACCACCAGTGCCACTCCCCTTGCGTTTCTGGCCCGCTGTCAGGGCAGTGAGGGGCTTTGCGATGGAGGAACACCCAGGGATGAAGTGTTGGTAGTACAGGACTATTCCGAGGAACGATCTCACCCTCTTCTGTGATGGTGTGCAGCCATCAGCTTTCATCAAATCTTCCCTACCGAAGCCAGGGATAACTTTCTGCTGATCAACTGAGACGCCACTTCTGTCCACCATATGGCCAAGAATTTTCACAGACCTCTTTAGAAAGTGACACTTCTTTTGAGCCAGCTTCAGATTGTTGGCCCTCAGCCGGGAGAAGACCTCCCCCAGACGTCTCAGGGCCTCGCCTTCAGAGGGAGCAACCACCAACAGGTCATCCAGTAACAAAGGAGACTGGAGAAGTTCAGGTCCCCGAAGATGCTAAGCATCATCCGCATGAAGGACGCTGGACTGTTGCACAGGCCCTGGGGAAGCCTATTGTATTCATACAGGCCCAGAGGTGTTGTAAAGGCTGTGAATCTCCTGTCAGACTCATGGAGAGGGACATTGTAGAACCCTGATGTCAGATCCATGGTACTGAAAAAACATCCTGAAACGTTAACAACAGCTCAGCCAGCTCCTTCTTCCAATCAGCAGACACTTCACAGCCACCAACGTCTATGTCTGCTAACCCATGATCCTTCAACAGCTGCACAGGATCAGGCATGGATTTCGAAGGAGTAGGAGAACCAGAGACATCAGACTGTGTCTCGCACAGTGATAGGCAGATCCTCAACAGCCAGACAGGGAGAGACATCAGCCAGCTTGGCATTGAGGCGAAGCGTCACAGGGCTGTGTGTGGGGTTCAGGACCTTGACAGGAAACCCAACGATCACCCCACATGGGTGTCACGAGACGCCCCACCAGGATATTCTTTGGGGTTGACCGCGCCGAAGTGGGCTCCACGACCACAGTGCTCCCTGGGGACACAGGAGCGTTGCACGGCAACTTCCCCCAGACCACATATTCCTACAGAGGAAGGAGAGTGACAGCCTGCCTCAGCCTCACAGTGCCTATCTTACTTGACAGATCATGGCCCGACCACCGTGAAACGCAGCTCAGGAGCTGGAGCAACTGCTCACACTCTGGGTCACTGCTACTGGAGGAGACGAGCTCCCAATACCTCTCAGTGGACTTCATCTCCTGTATGATAGGTCTGATTACATTAATCAGACCTACCATCATCCCAAGGATGAGCTCATCTTTCTGTCCAGGTACAACGAATGTCGGCACAATGAACTTAAATCCATAGACATCAACATCCAGATCGTGGATACACTTTGGCCGTGTAGTGAGGCCACCACAACCGATCAGCACCACATTACCAGGCACAGGATGATAACAAAGGAGAACACCGGCAGCTCTCAGTTTGGATTCTGCCTCTTCATTAAGCGTGCAATATAGACTGGCCACTGAAGCATAAAACAACTCACTAGCTCCGTTCACTCCCTGCGACCCTACCATTATGACCGTCTTGTATTCAGGAAGCTGGCTGTAACTATTTACATAGATAGATTGCAAATCTCATTCTCCAATGAGGGTGACTCCATCATTGCCCACGCTACCCCTCTCTCTACGTGGGCTGGCTAGTTTAAAGGTGCGCTGGAAGGACGGCTTGTCGACACAGCTGGGGATTGGGAGGCATTAGGATATTCATGCCTGAAGTGGCCAGGTCTGAAGCAGTTGAGACACAGCCACAGGGCTCTTGCTGCACACTGACACATTCACTGCATGTTGGGCATGAGCTGCATTCCTTCTCAGACTTGTCATGTGACTATCCAGCCTCTCCTGAACCTCCGCTGCGGTCCACAGTTCAGGGGACTACAACTTAAACGACATGGCAAGACTGGGGTCAGAGAAGTGGGTAATAAACATCATGACCACCTCAGTACTGGGGTCCTCAACGCCCTTTCCACGCCTACGGAGGCACTCATCAGCGACATCCTCGGGCAGTGCTGTAAAAGTCTTTCATAGGGAGGCTTGAGAACGTAAGCTCACTGAAGTTGCGCTTTAGTATGTCAAATACATCTGTTGGGAACTCACGGTGCCTGCGAAGAGACACCTTCACCACATCTCTCGCTTTACCAGTCAGTCTTGCCATAATCAGATCAACCACCTCAGTGTGCGTATTGCACTTCATCCTACTCAGATAACACTTCATCATGTCCTCGGCTCCCATTCATGAATGGAGAATGTATCCGTGTGGACACCACTGAAGAATGGTGGAGCTTTAGGGTCTGACTGCACAATCACCTTCAGCTGGGATGGATCAGTATGGCCAAGGGATTGGTGGCTCGGAGACTGGGGCAGAGTACTACTGGGCTGGTGCATGGTGTTGAGGCTGGCTATAATGCTATTGCCTATCTGTTTGGCAAACTGGTCAGCTACTAGGCCACCCAATGACTCTATGGTAACTACCTGGTTAGGCTGAGGGGCTATGGGTGCCATGGGTGTAGAGCTGGCGGCGGGACCTACTGGTAAACTTAACTCTGACTGGTCAACAGAGTACACTTGATTACCAGGCGCTACTGGCCTACCCCTCCCAAAACCAAATGGAGTGACCCTCTGGCCCCTCCCCAACCCAAAAGTGACGTTATGCTCAACAGGGCCCTGACCAGCCAAAATATCTGCACTGAAAGAATCCCCACTGGACATCTTACAGACCGAGAAATCCAACAGACAATAATAGTACAAAGTACAAAGTACAAAGACTTCCCCAATATAAGTAGATTGGCGACCACAGAGCTTGCATGTTGCTGATGGATGTCACACTCTCTGTGTTCGTCAATCTACCTATCGAGTCTTAAAAACAAAATGGCGTTGACGGGTGATCTACTGATGGTATTGTGTGCATAAAATAACCCTCCTAACCCTCCTTTTTAATAAACAATCTGTGCACTTACAAAGTTCTCAATGCCTCACTTTATATGTGAAGACCCTTACTACCAAAGAAGTGTCTGGCTACTTTAAGCCTTTTAAGTGGTTTAAAATAGTGATTTAGTTTTTACCATAACCAGTGCCCCCATCGTTTTAAGTTTATAGCGTTTTGATAGAATCGGCTAAAAACAGCCAATTGAAGAATGTGCCTATATGCGGTTTTTGTGCTCCAAAACGAACGTTTCAACTCGTTATCATATAAAACATATCCCAAATCCATTTTACACTTTTTTTTACAATTGCCCTTTAAGGAACACACAAAAAAAAGTTATAATGTGACACATTTCTGTGTATCCCTTTAAGATAAGTTGTTACAAATAAGAAACGAGTAATTCATAAGGTTTTAAGTTTGTGTTGCAGGCTTACAGAAACGCAGGTAGAGGCTGCACTTGCGTTGGAGTAACACTCCGTTTATTTTAAAGCAAAACAAGAAGCGATATGTTCCAACAATACAGTGTGCCAGCGTTCTTCTCTCTCAGGCTGTAAGCATCTACTTAGGCTGTTTCCCAAAGTGAAGGCTGCAGCCTTGCTAGGACGCGTCCTTGCTAGTCGCGTCCTATGGAGATGAGACTAGAGTGCTAGCTCGAGTGCTTCCTAGCGTTTGTAACGTTCAGACTTTGGAACGACTTGGTAGTGTGGAAGCGCTTCCGCTTCCGCTTTTTTATACTGCGTGTCCGCTTGTAAACACATGTGCACTAATGAATAAAACATGGCAGCAATCAAGCTGATCGATATTTATTTGACTTTTGTCTGTTATGAATGCGGTCATGTCTCCTTCGCATGGAGCCTCTTTGGGGAAGTCACAAAAGCTTTGTTGCGGTTGATAGAATCGTCTTTATTAAAAGGAAAATCCATTACATTTTTATAAAACTAAGTGAAATTGTCTGAGAACTTAATTCATGCATCACATTTACAGTACGGTTGATTACTATTATGCAGGGGGGAAAAGACAAAGAAAAAGATGATAAACATGTATTTATTTGGATATTTTATTTAACTGATCTGATTCATTCATTCATATATGTCTACCAGTGGTTTGAACACATAAGTATATCATATAAAATACAATTATATACGTTCATTAAAAATTACAAACATTGCAAATGATCGATTGTGCATTAATTTTACAACATTGGATAGTGACACTATCCCTTCCACCGGTAAACAAATGTTTGCGCGCCACTCGGCGCACAAAAGCCTCCGTTTGCTGGGCTGACCCTAAAAAAAAAGATTCAACACAAACATAAATAGGTATACATAAATAATGTAATCTTGTGAGCGAGTAAATTGACATTGGTGACAGTGGTGTTTAACACCAGCTACGTCCATGCAAAATATAGCAACTAGAGCTGTCAAGCGATTAAAATATTTAATCGTGATTAATCGCATTAATGTCATAGTTAACTCAAGATTAATCGAGATTAATCGCAAATTATTTTTCTATGCTAAATAGCCCTTGATTTTTTTGTCCCATAATTCTTCTCATTTTAATTCTCTTATCAACATGGTGAATTGCATCGGCTTGCTTTGTGGAAATGATTTTTTATTGATAACAACATTGGCATATACTGATCAAAACAGGACGATACAAAAAAAGAGCCTATAGTGCAATTAAACGACTGCTTTGAACAAATGTCATTTGATCATAGCAGTCAGGCTACTGCTTCTTTGTTTTGAGCCAAAAAAAGTTTTTTTTTTTTTTTTATAAAATAATTGCGTTAATCGCGTGATAAATTTTGTAACGCCGTTAAATTTGGTTTGCGTTAACGCCGTTAATAACGCGTTTAACTGACAGCTCTAATAGCAACGTATCATTAAGTTGCAAAAACGTTTGAAAAGTGGCACAGGTCTTTAGGCTTGATTATTTGCATTAACATAATGAATCTATAAAAAGCAATACGGCACAAAATATTTCTGAAAAACGAATATAACTTCACTTCATTTGAACGTGTACTGCTCTGCTATTTTCAAGAACCCGCCCAGTGAACGCAGAGGATTGTGGGTAGTTTTGGCTCGTCTAGGATGCAGCGATGCATCCTTGAAAAATCGCGGAATTCTCAAAAACAAAGGACGCAAAAATGGCGCGGCTTTCGAGTGTCCTCAACATTGGAACAGTGCTTGTCGGCGTTCTATGACGTAGCGTCCTTAAAAGGGCGGCCGTTGAGCATGCTTCCTTGACATTGGGAAACAGCCATGGTCAATCAAAAAACTTCTTCTTCTACACCGTAATAAAAACACATCAACAACGGAGCTTCCTTCTTCTGCTCCAAACCTCCTCAGTACTTCAATAGCATCGCTTAGTGGCGGAACTTAGTCATTACACCTTAGAATATTAATTGGCATGAAACAGGAAAACTCAATTATGCAATTATAGAACATATATTAAATAACTTGGGGGCTCTGAATTAACCGTCTAGATTGCCCACAAAAACTAAATGTAAACAGTTTTGACCATTTAAACCTATACCTCTACATTTGCAAGGATGTTATTTTCCCATACAGTATCCTGCCCTTATTCATTTGAATCTATTAAGGCCTGATGCAACATATGCGAGATTCTACGAGAAGACTGAGTTTGAGTGTTTGAGTGTTTTTTACTTTTGTGAGGGGTTTGGTGTTCTTAGGCATTAATGGAGCAAACAATAATGTCATGTTTGTCAGGGTGTGGGTGTCTCCCTGTGTTTTTCCCTCCTGTGTTGATTACTGTTCCCTCCCCTAATGTGTCTCAGCTGTTCCTCGTTGTGTTTGTTATTTAAGCCCTCGTCTTTCCTTTGTTCGGTGTGCTGTCATTGTGGTTTGTGTGTGGTTTGCTGTGGTTAGTGTTGGTTGTAGTCCTGCGTGTTCCGTGTTCCTTGTTCCCTTTCGAGTTCCCTGTTGTCTCCCGAGTTCCGAGTTGTCTCCCGAGTTCCCCGTTTCCGTGCCTTAGCCTTTAGGCCTGAATAAAGTGCCGTTTACCCTCAATACCGTCTGCGTTTGGGTCCTACCTGCCTGCCTGCACCTCCGCCTCCCCTTAACAGAATGACAGCACCGTCACGATGGGACCCAGCGGACGCGCAATTTGACCGTAAGTTGGAGGATTTGATAGCCAAAATAAATAAGACAATGGACCCAGCGGACGATCAAGCTAGCCGTGAGTGGGAGGATTTATTTATTATGAAGGCAATAGATCGCTGGGAGAGTTTGGGGTACCACCCGGTTCCTCCTGGCACTCCAGCTCCCGCACTGACTCCGGTCCCCGAGCCCTGTCCGGTTCCTGAGCCCGCTCCTCGCCTTCCAGAGGGGGACCGGCCTCTTCGCCTGCTTGAGGTGGTCCGCCCTCCGCTCCTGCCTGAGGGGGCCCGCCCCCTGCTCCTTCCAGAGGGGGACCGGCCTCCGCTCCTGCCTGAGGGGGCCCGCCCCCTGCTCCTTCCAGAGGGGGTCCGGCCTCTGCTCTTGCCGGAGGGGGTCCGCCCTTCAGACCGTCCAGGGGAGGCACGCCCTCCGTTCCTACCTGGCCTTCTACCAGAGGGGACCCGCCCTCTGCCTGGCCTTCTACAAGAGGGGACCCGCCCTCTACCCTGTCCACCAGAGGGGACCCGCCCTCTACCTGGCCTGCCTCCTGAGGGGACCCGCCCTCTACCTGGCCTGCCTCCTGAGGGGACCCGCCCTCTACCTGGCCTGCCTCCTGAGGGGACCCGCCCTCTGCCTGGCCTTCTACAAGAGGGGACCCGCCCTCTACCCTGTCCTCCTGAGGGGACCCGCCCTCTACCTGGCCTGCCTCCTGAGGGGACCCGCCCTCTACCTGGCCTGCCTCCTGAGGGGACCCGCCCTCTACCTGGCCTGCCTCCTGAGGGGACCCGCCCTCTACCTGGCCTTCCTCTTAACGCGGACCCGCCCTCTACCTCGCCTTCGCCGGCCTCCTGAAGGGTTCCGCCTTCACCGCTGCCGGTCTTCTGAGGGGGTTCTGTGCCACTGCAGGTCTCCTGAGGGACTGAGCCCTCATCGTCCTTGCCGCCGGCCTCCTGAAGGGTTCCGCCTTCACTCTGCCTCTGCTTGCCCCCCAGGCCGTCCGCCTGAGGCTCCCTGCCATGCCCTGGGGTAGTTTTCTGGACGCCCGCCTGACGTCCCTCGGCTCTGCCGCAGGTCCATTTTTTTTTTTGATTCCCCCCTCCTGGCGCCCCTCCACCCACCCGTTTTGGGTTTGACTTTCTTTGTTTTTGTTGTCGTGGGTCGCCTGGGAGTCGACCCTTTAAGGGGGGGTACTGTCAGGGTGTGGGTGTCTCCCTGTGTTTTTCCCTCCTGTGTTGATTACTGTTCCCTCCCCTAATGTGTCTCAGCTGTTCCTCGTTGTGTTTGTTATTTAAGCCCTCGTCTTTCCTTTGTTCGGTGTGCTGTCATTGTGGTTTGTGTGTGGTTTGCTGTGGTTAGGTTGGTTGTAGTCCTGCGTGTTCCGTGTTCCTTGTTCCCTTTCGAGTTCCCGTTGTCTCCCGAGTTCCGAGTTGTCCTCCCGAGTTCCCCGTTTCCGTGCCTTAGCCTTTAGGCCTGAATAAAGTGCCGTTTACCCTCAATACCGTCTGCGTTTGGGTCCTACCTGCCCTGCCTGCACTCCGCCTCCCCTTAACATGTTCTGGTCTTCCAATATGTAGATGGAAGAACCAATAAAGAAGTGAAAGGAAATTGATCAGATTCATATCATGAATGTTAATAGCATTGGATGATAATGATACATTTAAATTAAGAACATTTTCCTAAATATTGAGAAAATAATGCTTAAATATTGTCTTTGTATCTAGACAAATATACTTGTTTTAAGTGTGGCTGTACTGATTTTAATGATATGCTTGCCTAATATATAACCTTATTAAAGATTATGGCACTAGCATATTCTGAATTTAAGCACATTTTCCTAAATACTGAGCAAATAATACTTAAATATTGTCTTTGTATCTAGACAAATGTCCTTGTTTTAAGTGTAGTTGTACTGATTTTAAGATATGTTGCCTAATATATAACCTTATTAAAGATTATGGCAGTAGCATTTTCTGAATTTAAGCACATTTTCCTAAATATTGAGAAAATAATTATTAAATATTGTCTTTGTATCTAGACAAATGTAATAATAATAATAATAATAATATCTTCATTTTATAATGCGCTTTTCAGGTACCCATAGTCGCAGATTACAAAGTCATAGAGGGGGGGGGGGGGGGTATTACAGACAGGGGGACAGTACAAGCAGGACACATGTACATATACAGGCAAAGAAGTGGGGGGGGTAGTACAGACAAGGGGGACAACGCAAGCATACACAGCACAGGCAGAAAAAAAAAAAAAAAAAAAAAAAAAAAAAAAAAAAACAGAGTTATTGAGATGTAACAGGGGGTAGAAGTGTAGGCAGTTATGGTGGCTAGGGATAGGGAAGATCATAGGCTTGGGTGAAGAGGTAAGTTTTGAGGCGGGACTTGAATGTTGTGAGTGAGGGAGAGTGGCGAACAGATTGGGGGAGGGAATTCCAGAGTCGGGGTGCTGTGCGTGAGAATGCTCTGTCGCCAAAAGTTTTTAATCGGGATATTGGTATAGTCAGGGTGAGAGTGGAGGAGGAAACGGGTGGCTCGGGAGGGCGGTGGGGAGGAGGAGGTCAGACAGGTAAGGGGGGGCTAGGTGGTGAAGAGCTTTGAAGGTGAGGAGGAGTATTTTGAAGTTGATGCGCTGCTTGATGGGGAGCCAGTGGAGAGAGTGGAGAACGGGAGTGATGTGTTCACGGGACCGGGTGTGGGTGAGGAGGCGGCAGCAGAGTTTTTGGACCATTTGGAGTCTATGGAGGGAATGGGAGGAGATGCCAGTAAGGAGGGAGTTGCAGTAGTCGAGGTGAGAGGAGATGAAGGCGTGGATGAGGGATTCAGCGGCAGGGGGGGGGAGGCAGTGTCTGATTTTGGCGATGCGGCGGAGGTGGAAATATGAGGTCTTGACGATGTGGCTGACATGGGGAGTGAAGGTAAGGGTGGGGTCCATGATGACACCGAGATTGCGTACCAGGGTGGAGGGGTGATGGTTGAGGAGTCGATGGTGAGTGAAATGGGACCAGTTTTATTGAGAGTGGATTTGGTGCAATGAGGAGGAGCTCAGTTTTGTCACTGTTCAGTTTGAGGAAGTTGTGAGTTAGCAGGTTTTTTATTGTAGAGATGCAAGTTTCGATGTGGGTGAGGGGAGGATTTTGGGGGGATTTGGTGGTGACGTATATCTGGGTGTCGTCGGCGTAGCAGTGGAAGTCCAGGGTGAGTTGGCGGAGGATGTGACCAAGGGGGAAGAGGTAGCAGATGAAGAGGAGGGGGCCGAGGACTGATCCCTGGGGACCCCCTGCGTAACTGGGGAGAGGGTGGATGAGTGACCGGAGAGGGAGATGAACTGTTGCCTGTTTGTGAGGTATGATGTGAGCCAGTCAAGTGCAGAGCCCTCAACACCCAGTTGGCGCAGCCTTTGTAGGAGGATGGAATGGTTAATAGTGTCAAAGGCTGCGCTGAGGTCTAGTAGTAACAGGATGTTGAGGGCACCGGAGTCTGCAGAGGTGAGGAGATCATTAAGTACTTTGACCAGGGCTGTTTCGGTGCTGTGAAGTGGACGGAAACCAGATTGGAGGGGTTCGTAGAGGTTGTTTGACTGGAGGTGGGTGTGGAGTTGGGCGGCGACAATGCGTTCAAGTGTTTTGGAGAGGAACGGCAGGTTGGAGATGGGGCGGTAATTGGAGAGGTTGGTGGGGTCGAGGGTGGGTTTTTTGAGGATGGGGGTGATGGAGGCCAGTTTGTAAATGGAAGGAACATGGCCAAGGGATAGAGACTGGTTGAAGAGGTTGGTGAGATGGGGGATGAGAGCAGGGAGGCAGGCCTTGGTTAGGGTCGTTGGGAGGGGGTCAAGAGAGCAGGTGGTGGTTTTAGAGGCAGTGATGATGTCTAAGATGTGAGAGGAGTCAACAGGGGAAAAGGCGGTGAGGGGAAATGTACTTGTTTTAAGTATAAACACTCTTGTATTCAGATATGTATGGGGATTTCGAGGCTAGATTTATAAACTTCTTTTGAGCGGTCTTGGCAAGTCCAATTTTCCTGTTCTGTTGGCAGATAATTTTGCTTATTTCAAGTAATGCATTTTATAAAAAACAAATCTTGTTTTTTTAGGCAGAGTTTTTGCAATGTAGGTCTTGCATGCAACAATTCTGAAGCGCTTTTTTCATACAACAGTCGATTTGGGAATACCTTTTTTCTCTAAGGGCTAGAACTCCAAATCGGATATGTCATTCTCGGGACCCCGGGAAATGTGTGTATACATTTTGGCATCTCTAGCTATCTCGAAAGGGCGGGAAAAGGGGCGTGACCTCCAACAGTAGAGTAAATCTACATAAGACAGAGGTTAGTGTCTAGTCCCCATTTTTTGTGGGATGGGCAGTGTTTGTAATAACAGTGTTTAAAATAACGGCGTTATGTAACGCCGTTATTTTTTCAGTAACGGGGTAATCTAACTAATTACTGTTTCCGTCGTTAGAACGCCGTTACTGTTACTGTACGTTAAATGCGGTGCATTACTATGAATTGATTGAATAAACTGCGTAATCCGAACGCACCCCTGGCTCCAAACACAAACTGCTAGCGAGGAGACCGGGTGGGTTAACAACGAAATAAGCTATTATGATTGGCTAAGGCAGAGTCATGTTTCATGGTAGCCAATCGGAGCCTGTGTTATTACACACAAGCCAGGACGCCCACGACACACACAAGCACACGCACACACCAAACAGATTAGATGAAGCAGCAGAAATGGCGAGTCTGGAGCAATCCGATAAAAGTTAGCATTTTCTGTAGTATTCTGCAAATGTTCCACAGCCTTCGCAACCAAGCAAATTAAAATTCAGTTTGAAGCATATTGGGGCCTTGAATTGGCAGTTCAACCATTTAACACATAAAGGCCAATTAAAAACTTCTCAGATTCTTTGACATATGGCAACTTTCTTTTTTTACAGTAACGCTAATTGTTACTTTCCCTGGTAACTAGTTACTTTTAGTATAGAGTAATTCAGTTACTAACTCAGTTACTTTTTGGAACAAGTAGCGAGTAACTATAAGTAATTACTTTTTTAAATTAACGTTCCCAACACTGGGGATGGAGGTGTACATTTGTAGCTTAAGGTGTGTAGACACAGCTGGCCTGTGGACAAGTTTTGGAAGTCTGGGGTCAAAAGGTCAAAAGGAGCCGGCACCACGCCGCTTATGAGATAACAAAAAGTTTATATGCATTTCTCTCATAACTTTGTCATTATTAAAGTGAGGCCTGATTATCAGATTAGCATGTTGGATGGCTAGGGTGTAGGTCTTGGAAGAACTTCAGGCGAAATTCTTGCAAGCGAGCTGCTGGGTGAGGTGCAACGATATGGAGCACTTGCTGAGTCATTTCTTGTAGGGCTGGAGTCCCCAGGTTGATAATGTAATGCGTCCCTTGAGACCCCCTTTGGTATAAAAGAGACCCCAGGTCTATAGCTTACTTGTTAAGTCACCTATTGCATAACTTCCTTTAGGGCTTTGGCCTCCTAATTGATCATTGTAGTATATGGTGTTCCTGTGCTTATGGACAGTGGGGGTGTATACTAGACATAAAAAGGAAGCACACTTAGGAGGAGGAAGCACCTCTAACACATATTTAATTAATTCTTTCAAATAATCCTCATCTCATCTCATCTCATTTTCGTCCGCTTATCCGGGTCGGGTCGCGGGGGGAGCAGCTCAAGCAGGGGGCCCCAGACTTCCCTTTCCCGGGCCACATTGACCAGCTCTGACGGGGGGATCCCGAGGCGTTCCCAGGCCAGTGTTGAGATATTATCTCTCCACCTAGTCCTTGGTCTTCCCCGAGGTCTCCTCCCCACTGGACGTGCCTGAAACACCTCCCAAGGAAGGCGCCCAGTGGGCATCCTTACCAGATGCCCGAACCACCTCAGCTGACTCCTTTCTAAGTAAAGGAGCAGCGGCTCTAATCCGAGTTCCTCACCGATGACTGAGCTTCTCACCCTATCCCTAAGGGAGACGCCAGCCACCCTTCTGAGAAAACTCATCTCGGCCGCTTGTACCCGTGATCTCGTCCTTTCGGTCATCACCCAACCCTCATGACCATAGGTAAGGATAGGAACGAAGATCGACCGGTAGATCGAGAGCTTTGCCTTGCGGCTCAGCTCTCTTTTCGTTACAACGGTGCGGTAAAGCGAACGCAATACCGCCCCCGCTGCTCCGATTCTCCGGCCAATCTCACGCTCCATAGTACCTTCACTCGCGAACAAGACCCCGAGGTACTTGAACTCCTTCACGTGGGCTAAGGACTCATTTCCTACCCGGAGTAAGCAATCCACCGGTTTCCTGCTAAGAGTCATGGCCTCAGATTTAGCGGTGCTGATCCTCATCCCAGCCGCTTCACACTCGGCCGCCAGCCGATCCAGTGAGTGCTGAAGGTCACAGGCTGATGATCCAATGAGGACCACATCATCTGCAAAAAGCAGTGACGAGATCCTCAGACCACCGAACTGCAACCCCTCCCCACCACGAATACGCCTCGATATCCTGTCCATGCATATCACAAACAGGATTGGTGACAAGGCGCAGCCCTGGCGAAGACCAGCACTCACTGAGAACGAAACTGACAGGCTGCCGAGGACGCGAACACAGCTCTCGCTTTGGGAGTACAGAGATTGGATGGCCCTGAGGAGAGACCCCCTTACTCCATACTCCCGCAGCACCTCCCACAGTTTCTCCCGGGGGACCCGGTCATACGCCTTCTCCAGATCCACAAAACACATGTAGACCGGATGGGCATACTCCCAGGCCCCCTCCAGGATCCTTGCGAGAGTGAAGAGCTGGTCCGTAGTTCCACGTCCAGGGCGAAAACCGCATTGTTCCTCTTCAATCTGAGGTTCAACGATTGGCCGAACCCTCCTTTCCAGCACCTTGGAGTAGACTTTACCAGGGAGGCTGAGAAGTGTGATACCCCGGTAATTGGCACACACTCTCTGGTCCCCCTTTTTGAACAGGGGAACCACCACCCCGATTTGCAACTCCTTTGGCACTGTACCCGACTCCCACGCGATGTTGAATAGGCGTGTCAACCATGACAGCCCCTCAACACCCAGAGCCTTTAGCATTTCTGGCCGGATCTCATCAATCCCTGGGGCTTTGCCACTGCGGAGATGTTTGACTACCTCAGTGACCTCCACCAGGGAAATTGACGACAAAACCTCAACCTCGAGTTCTGCCTCCAACATAGAGGGTGTGTTATTCGGATTCAGGAGTTCCTCAAAGTGTTCCTTCCAACGTCCGACAACCTCCTCAGTTGAGGTCAACAGAGTCCCATCCTTACTGTACACAGCTTGGATGGTTCCCTGTTTCCCCCTCCTGAGGTGCCGGATAGTCTTCCAGAAACACTTTGGTGCCGACCGAAAGTCCTTCTCCATGGCCTCTCCGAATTTCTCCCACACCCGCTGCTTAGCCTCCGACACGGCAGCAGCTGCAGCCCTTCGAGCCTGTCGGTACCCTGCAACCGAGTCAGGAGACCCCCAGGATATCATATCCCGGAAGGCCTCCTTCTTCAATCGGACGGCTTCCCTGACCACCGGGTCCACCACGGTGTCCGAGGGTTGCCGCCCCTTGAGGAGCCTAAGACCCTGAGGCCACAGCTAGCCACCGCAGCTTCAGCAATGGAGGCTTTGAACACCGCCCACTACGGCTCAATGCCCCCAACCTCCACAGGAATGCCAGAAAAACTCTGAATAATGCATTCAATTCATTCGAATAATGCATTTACTTTAGAATATCTTTAGAATCCCCCATAATTAAATCTTACTTCACAAATGATAGATGTTTAACATTCATTTTGGTGAAGTAGATGTCTTCCGTGGGGCGCTTTTCGCTCAGCCCCACATGCCTGAATTATTAGCCAATGGTTCCCTCGTTGCTAGGCAGAAAAGTACATAATTTCGCCAATCAGCGTCGTCGAATTGTATGGCTTTGGGGCGCTCAAGATATAGCCCCAAGCGCAGTGCACCGTCCACTGCGCGTAACCGCGGATTTGCCATTACCTCAGAGATCAGCAAGATGGCGACTTTGAGTATTGCTACCACTGTTTCCATGTGAGTTCAACTAGCCCCAATTTCAGTTAAGTCTTTGCTTATGAATCCCTTCGAAAGAAGAACATTTGCAGAAAAATTGCAAGTAAAAGAACTCGGAGCAGAAAAGCCAGAAGTGAACGTAAGCCAACAAGCAAGAGAAAAGGATAAAGCCTGCAAGAGAAGTTTTTCCAGAGTATGGTTCAGGCTTGGCTAACTAGATGTGGGTATGCCAATGCAATTTTTTGCTTTCCTTGTATACTTTTTAAAACAAGTGCGTGTGATAGTTTGTGGACACAGACAGGGTTGACAGGCCTGAAACATCAGAACGGATAAAAAAAACCCACAAGCGAGCAAGAGTGCATATGAACAACTGTGTGAAGCTAGCCATGCTAGAGGTAAGCAACTTCTATTTATTCCACTAGCCTATATGTATTTCCCTTGAGATGGACACAACCTCACAACCTCCCCCCACCCCTTTCAAGTGTACTGTATATAGTTCTCTGCAAACCTATGGTGGAACCAGGCCTTCCTTGTGCATATTGTATATAGTCCTCTGCAAAGCTTGTGATGGAAAATCTACATGTTGTTTTGTTTTGGTCTATATGAATTTAAGTTTTGTTGCTATTCTGTGTAATTTTATATAGTGTCTCTCTTCTGCTCTCCTTTTGGGTCATTTAAAGTGTGAACGTTCGAGAGTCGTGTGATGGATTTTATTGCCTGCCTGTTCCTATCTTCTCGTGTGTTATCTTTAAATCAGCTTCCAAACAATGCTTAGATGTCCTCGACACTCTGGCTAACGTCAACAAAGCCAGAGGTTACATTGAACGGCCGCCGACCCCACCTTAGCCTCGGTGGGGGAAGCTTCAACTGTAAAGATAACAATCTGGTGAACAAAGACTTTTAGTATTGGGGGACCACCCCCTCCAGATGCCAACCCAAGTGAATAAGAGCTCATTGATTGGAAGACTCAGTGGACTTCTGCAGCGTACCTTCAGAGAGTGAAGTAACACGCCAAGAGAAGCTCTCATCTGAGGCCTCAGATTATTGTAATGTATGCCTGTTATGTTGTTTGTTGATGCATGTTGTGATGTATCTTTGTTCGTACTTTTAATACAAATATATATAACCACTAATTGTCAACAGTATTGTGTGCTTTTTGCATCTAAATATCTCATCTGCTTAGACGCAATATCTGATACAGAAATTGCCACAACAAGCTATTCAGTGTACTGTACACATACTGTATATAGTTCTCTGCAAACATGGTGGCATCAGGCCTTCAGTGTGCATATTGTATATAGTCCCCTGTAAACCTATTCAGTGTACATACTGTATATAATTCTCTGCAAACCTATGGTTGCTTCAGGCCTTCAGTGTTCATATTGTATATAGTCCTTTGCAAACCTATTCAGTGTACACACTGTATATAGTCCTCTGCAAACCTATGGTGGCATCAGGCCTTCAGTGTGCATATTGTACTGTATGTAGTCCTCTGCAAACCTTTCATGCCTTAAGTGTGTCTTCATCAACCACACACAAAAGTTTGCACATTTACATGAATTTTGTGGAATTCTTATTTCATTGTATTTGTCTAAATGCATATTAATGCAGACTGTAGATATATTTATGAGTGACGTTTACCAACACAATTACACAGTTACTTGGCCGTAACACACTCACCCATTATCTCTATCTCTCTCTCTCTCTCACTCACACACACAGAGAGAGAGAATGTTACCTTGTATGTAATTCAAAGTTATTGTTGATGTATCTGCACTCTTAATGTTGCTGATTTCTACAAGGCAAAAAATTAACTTAAAACTTAGTTCCCTGGCCCCATTCGTCTTTGTAAGTAAATGTTCTTTATTTGCCTTTACTATTTTGTCAGAATGCACCAGAATGCTTCGTTTGTTTGTGAAAATCACAAAAACATCTTGTGGGGGACGATGCCCCCAGACCCCCCAACAGGGGTTTGGAATGCAAACGTTCAGCCCCCCCTCAAATAAATTCCACCAGCCGCCACTGGGTAGTATTATCGAGTATTGGTATAAACTTTGAAACTAGGTCAACCGCCATCTTCTCCGTCAACTCTCCTCTCACAGTCGGTGACAGCGTCTGGCAGCGCGCCAATTCTCGGTGACAGCGTCTTATAATGTTCTATATGTAATATCTTTATCTTTATTTCAGACTCATATAGGTCCATATACACGACAGTACAACAGACAAAACAAAAGACAAATAAGAAACACAACTAAAAAACATACAGACACTCCATGCTTCCAGAGACTGGAAGTGTATCTGATGCTGCTTAACTTGGGCATGGTTAAAGTCATTATAATTTCATTTTTGGAGTCCATCAATCTCATCATAAAACTGTACATCAGATTCCTGAGCAATGCATTTAAAGTAGGAACACCACTGTTTACAAACAGTTGACTGGCACTTGTGCACCTTGGTAGCCTCAGCAGAATTCTTAGAGCATCATTATACGCCACTCTCAATTTGTTATATTTACTTTTACTGTATCTGCACCACAAGTGGGTAGTATATAGTGGAGTACAATAAGCTTTAAAAAGGGCAATCTTAACATCATCAGTACACATATGAAATTTTCGTGACAACATGTTAGCTTGTGCATATAATTTACAGTATTGTCTCTGAACATCATCATCGTCACTGAGGTCGTCCCTAATGATGTGACCCAGATATCTGACCTTATCCACAACATTGAGCACCTTGTCAGCCAAAAGAAAAGTTGCATCCCTATCTTCCTTAGTTTTCATGATCATGACTACACTCTTTTTGGGATTAAACTTGATATCAAAGAGCTGTCCATAGTCAGAACACACTCTGAGCAACTGCTGAAGGCCAGCTGAACTGGGGGTCATAATGACCAGGTCATCAGCATACATTAAATGATTAAGTAGCTCGAGTTGAAATATTTCAACTCGAGCAGCATTTGACGCGCCGCAAAATACGTGAACTTACCCGCCGCCCGTGCCCGGCAGCGGGCACGGGCATGCTGCGCTGCAAATCAGATTTTGACGCGCCGCAACAAGTCCTGCGGCAGCAAAGCAGCAACGCGTCTCTACATTCACTTTGAATGGGATCGTGCCGCGCGTCAACTTTTTGCATCTTTTGGTGTGAACGCAGGGTAAAAACGTATCTAAGTAATACTTATAGATAGCTTTCAGTTGTTGTAGTGAACTCTAGGTCACTCCAAGGGAGTAACACTGATTGGCTGTTACGGCATGTCACTCAGTGGCAACGCCTCAGTGGCAACGCTGTTGAACGCTGATTGGCTGTCATCACGCGTTTGCTGCCGAAAAGTTGAAATATTTCAACTCGAGCAGCATTTGACGCGCCGCAAAATACGTGAACGCACCCGCCGCCCGTGCCCGGCAGCGGGCACGGGCATGCTGCGCTGCAAATCAGATTTTGACGCGCCGCAACAAGTGCTGCGGCAGCAAAGCAGCAACGCGTCTCTACATTCACTTTGAATGGGATCGTGCCGCGCGTCAACTTTTTGCATCTTTTGGTGTGAACGCAGGGTAAAAACGTATCTAAGTAATACTTATAGATAGCTTTCAGTTGTCCCCCTACCACTCTAAATGTAAAACTGACATTAACAAATATGCAATAATGCCATAACAGTCAAACAAATACTTGTATGTGTTTTTTTCATTCATATTTACCATTTAATATTGAAATCTCTGCTGTCGTCCCATAGAATAACATTGACTGCGCGGCGTGTTTGGAACTATTGAGGCTTACATGAACCACGTGACAACCACGTGACCACCCTGTCGGCGAGATCATAGCGTGTCGCAACTCTCTCTCTCTATAGCTCTGGCCATGGCCAATGGGTAAACAAATGATCGCTATAGGCTACCCATTGGCCATGGCCAATGGGTAAACTAACGATCGCTGTAGGCTTCAATATCATGCAAGCACTTTATGTTTTCTTTTTTTCTACATCACAATTGCATGCTTTAATAAAGTATTGTTTTACCTACCATTACGAGTCTCGTTTGGTTTAGTAGTTTACAATGGCGCTGCTGCTGCTTGCTTATGGCTGGTTCAGACCCGTGGCGAAGCTAGACCTCTTTTGGGTGGGCTCAAGCCCACCCAAAACTTGCCTTAGCCCACCCTATCGTTTCGTCCTCAAATCTCATATTCAACCTCTTTTTTTTACACAAGCAATGAGAGAATGGATGTTGTACACTACAGGCTCAAATGGGCTAGTGAAATCGAGCACAACCTTCCTGCAGGAATCTCTAACCTCTGATTTGTGGGTGGGAGACTCCTGTTTGACAAAACCAAAAATGCAGCACGAGCGCACCTAACATAGTTTCTGCTGTTTTGTCTGTCAAAAAGGCTAGCTAGTCTTTATCAATAAATCCACGATTTCCAGCTGTGTAATAACATGACCAGGTAAGAATAATAATATTCATTTTTTAAACCTTGACATAATCTGCCAGATGTATTAAATGACAGTTGACCACAAGGTGATTCTATTTTCAGTTGAAAAAAAACAATGGCATTATTTTGTCAACTGAGGGCGTATTCATTGCCATAACAACTGAGCTAATCAACAAGTACCACATGTTCTATACAGAGTCATGACAGAGGGACTTGGTGTCTTTATTGATGCTTGAAAGATGAACATATATAATTTTTTTTGAAAGGGAATAAGCTGATGAAGCTGACAAGTGACCAATGTTTACTGTTTAAAAATATTTTAAATTAAATGCAAACCCCAGTGAATCAATTGCTCTTGTTTCTCTGTTTTGAGATTCACACAGACTTAGCAGTCTTGTTTAAATGTTACAAATTGAGTTAATAAACTGAAGTTGGAAATAGTTTTAAGTTGTTGCAGATGTTATCTCCGCTAATTTTATTAATCTAACTAAATAAATATTAGCAGGTTCTCAATAGTAGGCAAGGCAAGGCAAGGCAACTTTATTTATATAGCACTTTTCATACACAAGGCAGACTCAAAGTGCTTCACATATAAACATTGTCATACAATAAAATAAAATAATAGATAAGTAAAAGAAAAACATATGCAAAGAAATGGGTAAAATAGAAAAAGGCATTTTAGTATTAAAATAGAAAATAAAGGCAAAGTTAAAAAAGCTTTTTAGAAAGTGCAATGTATTTAAGATTTTAGCAGAAAGCTATAGCAAACATAAAAGCCTTCAGTCTTGTTTTAAAGGTGCTCAGAGTTGGGGCAAGTCTTAAATCCTCTGGGAGTTTATTCCAGCTATTTGTTGCATAGTAACTAAATCCTGCTTTCCCATGTTTTGTGTTTACTCTGGGGATAATTGACAGATTGGTCTCAGAGGATCTTAGTGGTCTAGAAGGCTGATGTAGTGGAAGCATATCAGTTAAATATTTTGGGCCTAAACCATGTAGGGATTTATAGGTTAGCAACATGATTTTAAAATCAATTCTCTGACCTACAGGAAGCCAATGTAACGATTTCATAATTGGTGTAATATGATCAAATTTTTTGGTCTTTATTAGAACTCTAGCAGCAGCATTCTGAACAAGCTGAAGCTTCCTCAGAGTTTGTTTTGGGAGACCTGTGAGGAGACCATTGCAGTAATCAAGCTTACTAGTGATAAAGGCATGTACAAGTTTTTGTAAGTCTTCGGTGGACATGAGCCCTCTAAGTCTTGCTACATTTTTTAGGTGATAATATGCCGATTTTGTAACTGATTTGATGTGACTGTCAAAATGTAAATCTGAATCCATGATAACCCCTAGATTTCTGGCTTTGATTGAGGTTTTCAGGGACAGAGAGTGAAGGTGTTGGGTTACTTTAAGCCTTTCCGTTTTAGAACCAAATACAATTATCTCTGTTTTGTCCTCATTTAGTTGAAGGAAATTTCGGCACATCCATTCCTTCACTTGCTCAATGCACTGGCACAGCAGATCTATGGGCCGATAGTCATTTGGTGATAGCGATACATTGATTTGCGTGTCATCAGCATAGCAATGATGGTCAATATTGTTATTTTGCATGATTTTCCCTAGTGGGAGCATGTAGATGTTGAATAAAGAGGGTCCTAAGATCGAACCTTGTGGGACTCCACATGTCACGTTGGTTGATTCTGATACAAAGTCGCCAATGGAAACAAAGTAGTTCCTATTTTGTAGGTAGGACCTGAACCAATTTAAGACAGTGCCTGAAAGCCCCACCCAGTTTTCTAACCTTTCCAGAAGTAATGTATGGTCCACAGTGTCGAATGCAGCACTGAGGTCAAGTAGCATTAGTATTGAGGTTTTGCCAGAGTCTGTGTTAAGACGGATGTCGTTTACAACTTTAATAAGGGCGGTCTCAGTGCTGTGCAGGGGTCTAAATCCTGATTGGAAGGTGTCATAGCAACCAGTTGATGCCAGGAAGTGATTTAGTTGCTGGAGGACAACTTTCTCAATGATTTTACTTATGAAGGGTAGATTTGATATTGGTCTGTAGTTGTTAATAATAGAGGCATCTAGGCTCCGCTTTTTTAAAAGGGGTTTAATAACTGCAGTTTTCAAAGCTTTTGGGAACTTGCCTGACTGGAGAGAGTTGTTAACTATCTGCAATATGTCTACTGCTAGGCAGTCGAAAACATTCTTAAAGAGGTTGGTAGGTATAGTATCAAGGCAACAGGTGGATGGCTTTAGTTGTGTTACAGTTTCCACAAGATTTTGAGAGTCTATAACATTAAAGCATGCCATCCTTGCCACGTAGTTTTTGCCTGAGCAGGGTGGTAGTCCAACATTTTTGTTTGACGTGGAGATATTGATGGCGCGTCTGATACCTTCAATTTTATCAATATAAAAAGCTGCAAACTCATTGCATTTCTGCGTGGAATGGAGATCAGGTGGAATTTCTGTTGGGGGGTTGGTCAGTCTGTCAACAGTTGCAAATAGGGTTTTTGCATTATTAGTGTTGGTTTTAATGATATTGGAGAAAAATGTTTCTCTAGCATTTTTTAAGTCTAAATTGTAGGCACGGAGGCTCTCTTTATAGATATCATGGTGAATATGAAGTTTTGTTTTACGCCAGATGCGTTCAACCTTCCTGCATTCCTTTTTCTGTGCTGTTACAGAAGCAGCTTTTCTCCAGGGTGCCTTTTGCTTTCCAGAAATCGTTTTAACCTTATGAGGTGCAATGACATCTATGACTTTCAAAATTTTCAAATTAAAGTTTTCTACAAGATCATCAGCAGAACATGGGTTTAGAGGTGGTAGCAAGGAGATGGCCTTTTTAAAAAGTACATTAGAATCTTCATTGATATACTGTTTTTTGACAGTGTTTGATTTTTTCTGTATGTCGGGAATAAAAGATATGTTAAAGGTTGGGTAGGTGATTTGCGAAACGCCAGCAGATTTTGAAAATACACAACTCAAATGGTCCTACCCCCTCTCCTTCAACGCTGACTCTGACTCCACCCATTCCAAGTACCTGGACGCGCAATCATGCACGAGCGCGAACAGAGATGCGCGAGAGCGAGCCAGGCTAGCGTAGGTTTTCGTTTAACAACATGGCACTACATGCAGCTGTAAGTTGCACCCAGTACCGCGGGAAGTAGGAGTGCTGGGGGTGCTGCAACACCCCCTGTCCGAGGCCCTGTCTTATCACAGAAAACGATCATTTCTAAAAACTCCGGCCAAAGTGGAGATTTCTGAAAACGCCGGTTATGTGTTGTCGTGTCAACGGGGAGAAACGGGATTTTAGGTTCTGAAGCGTCACATTATGCACCAGGAAATGCTTAACGTCATGTGAGCGCCCGCTGTACCGTATTGGTCCGAATATAAACACAAACCCCATTGTAAGACGACCTATATTTGGAAAAAAGATTTGAAGACCAGATCCGTTTTTTATGAATAAATAAATTGTATTCATTGAAATAATATACGAAAATAAAAAGGCATCGAATAAAACACTGCATTGCCACTAAACAGTAGTGCAAATAGGCCGTACTGATGTGTACACCAAAGACTATTCCTGACACTCCTCTGCCCCGCTGTGTTCGCTCTGGCTGTGGTCGCTCCGAACTGTTTCGGCCCGTGGCAAAGCGAGTCATCCTCGCTGCTGTCCAAGGCATTTTGAGACGCAGCATTTATTTAATGCTCATATGACCTAGTGCTGAAAAAAGGTTATATGAAAAGTGTGAGGGTAGCGGTGGTGCGCTAAACTTGTTCTGTGAGCAGCTGGATGTGAACGATCGATTTTCAACTGTCCGCGCATGCACTGGTGTAATTGAGCTGCGCTGCTATACATCTTTTTTTTATCAATGTAACGAGTTGCGAGTCTAGTGCAGGCTGAATTTTTTTTTTTCCCTGCACCCCCTGCTGAGAATACGTTCTCGCTGCAATGGTTGGACCAGATGTTATAAACATTAAACGGTCACATAAATCATTACTATTTTTAGAAAATGTATGTTTGTTTCATATAATTGTATTGGAAGTCCTGGTTTTCACTAGGGTTGCCGCGGTGTGGACATTTTCACACCGAGTAATACACTCGTCTCCACACCGGTATTACCGAGTATAAACTTTGAAACTAGGTCAACCGCCACACAAGCATCGGTTTTTAGACCCTTCTCGTCCTTCAGTTCCCGCCAACGTTCGAAAGCAGCGCCTAGGATTATTCTTGATTTCAGTTTTTCTCTTTCAGCGTTTTTATTATCAATTACTCTCTGAAAAAGAGTTTTCCTTCTCTTTGCTGGTGGTGGTGGTGGTGGTGGGGATGGTGGCGTCTTGTCTGCCATGGAAATTGTCTTCTACTGCTAGGTCCAAATGTGGATTAACTAGTTCCAGTAGCTACCGCAGGATAACAACAAACAGGAGCTTGCTCTGGGTCACGAGCTCTGGGTCACGAGTACTGCACGAAGGGGTTGCGCGCGGGGCGCGGGGGAGGGGGAGTGCAGTACGACCGTTTGATTGACGTACTTACTGTCCAATGCAACTCGGTGGCAATGGAAATGATTGGCTGGAGTTTTTCGAGCCCTGCCCGTTCCACAGATGATTGACTTGTTTAATTTTCATGTCAGTACTTCTAACTCAGTGGCTGTAAGCGGGTTATGATAAGGATTTCAAGTAATTTTGCAAAATGGCCAAAAAAGCAAATCACCTATACAACCTTTAAAGAAAAAACAAAAGTGGTCAGACAAGGAAGGATCAGTCACAGAGAGATCAGAAACATTGAGGCCCTTTGTGATTACCAGGTCCAGAGTGTGCCCCTTACAATGAGTAGCCTCTTTCACATGTTGAGACAGTTCAAATGTGTCAAAAATGGTAAAAAGTTTTTTTGCACACTTGTCATTCAAATCATCAGTATGAAAATTGAAGTCACCAGTTATAACTAGACAGTCAAATTCTGTGGAGATGCTAGACAATAATTCTGTGAATTCATCGAAAAAATTTGCAGAATATGTGGGTGGCCTGTAAATAATTAATAGTAGGCTATTTCAATTCAGGGAGGGCGCCTAGGGGGGGAATGACAGAAAATTATTGAGAATCACTGTTGTAGAACATGTTGTAGGCCTACTTGTTGATTAGTTCACGTTGTTATGGCAATGAAAACGCCCTCAGCTGATAAAATAATGCCAGCTTTTTGTTTTTTATGGAAAATTAGCACCCTTTTTTTTTGCATCAGAAGATTTATAAAAATGTATTGGTCCCTGAAACATAGTTTAGTGCTCCCGAAATAGTGGTCTGTTAATCATAGTATTAGGCTAGTACATGTTGTACTTGTTGATTTTTTTGCATAAACATACATTAATAAAAATGTATGTTGATACAATTTATAAAATTGTATTGGTCCATGAAACTGAGGTGACATAATTTAGTGCTCCAGAAAAAGTGGTATGTTTCTAATAGTATTGATCTAGGATATGTTGTACCAATGTGTTTCAGTAAACACAAAGGAAATTTAATATACCAATTTGTTTGTACAGTTCACATACATGGATTATTCCTTCATCCAAATAGTATTTATTCCTTTTCCTTTAGTGGTTCAGAACGATAGTTACGTATTGTAACTCTAGATTCTATGAGTATAGGTTCAGCCTTTTAAGGCTATCGCTATTGGGTTACCCCTAGGCGAGAGCCGTAGCACTGAAACATTTGTAATCCCCGCCCACCAACAGCGTGGGCCTCAATTACGTCTGCGTGCCTCAACGACGTCCGCATTTCGCAGATATAGTCGGGCGCCGGCGGACATTCTGCTCCCAATAAACAGCTTTTCTTCAGCTATTTAAAGGACAATGAGGCCGACACTTAAAAGGCTGAGCCTATACTCATAGAATCTAGAGTTACAATACGTAACTATCGTTCTATGTCGTATAGGCTTCGCCTATTAAGGCTATCGCTATTGGGTTAAAGGGCGAAGCACGATATTATAGTCTATGCCTCATTGGTCCCGATGAGTAACCAGAAACACAGCTACATACGCGCTAGTATCATGCGTCAGACGTAGCATAACCTTGTCATGCGTCTAACGGCACGTCATCAACGAGCAGCTCCAATGTGTCTGATAAGACACAAGATGAATATTTGACTCCTCCTCACATTGTCTAATATGCGAGGGGAATAGTTACACAATCACATTCACTCTGACAAAGCACCTAGAACTGAGTGTGTCATAGAGAGGCGCATAGAGAGGATGTCTCCTAGGTAAAACCTAATAAAAGAGCATGGGGAAGCCCATGAGGCTGCTGTGCAGATATCCTCCATAGGCATCCCTCTTTGCAGAGCGACAGAGGACGATATTCCTCTGGTCGAGTGAGCTCTGATAGTCTCAGGCTGCTCTGCCCCCGCTGACACATAAGCCTGTGTGATAGCATCACACAGCAAATGCGACAGCCATTGTTTCGTCAGGGGGAGGCCCTGGGAATGTTCTCTGTAATGCACAAATAACTGTTGAGATTTGCGCAGAGCCTCCGTGCGCTTCACATAACAGGCAAGCGCGCGTACGGGGCACAAGAGATGGGCTGTTGCCTCCTCCTCACATTGATGAGGAGGGAGAGAGAAACCATTGAGTGTTATTACTCTCGATCTGAACGAACTAGTAATACTCTTAGGTGTAAAAGCCGGGTTCGGGCGTAATATGGCCGAACTGCCGTCCCCTTGTATTCTAAGACAAGAAGGGGCTACAGAGAGTGCAGACAGGTCGCTCACTCTCTTAGCTGACGTCACTGCAAGCAGCAAAGCTGTCTTGGCTGACACAAGCTTGAGGAGCATCCGGTCAAGAGGCTCAAATGGGGCTTTAACCAGTGCGCGCAGCACCAGTGTTAAATCCCATTGTGGAGGGAGAGAGCGCGTCACGGGTCTCTCTCTCCTCACACCTTTTAGGAAGTGCTTCTTTAAGGGGTGACTTAAAACAGTTTATCCCCGAAGCCTTCGTGGCATGATGAAACAGCAGCCGCGTACGTCTTAACCGTGCTAAAGGCCAGCCCTCTTTCCATCATCATCTGGAGGAAAGAGAGCACAAGCTGCAAAGGGCAGCAGATGGGATCACAACCCCTCTCCGTGCACCATTTCTGGAAAGCCGCCCATTTAGCCGAGTAACACGCTCTGGTGGAGTCAGCTCTGGCACCCTGGATGGTCCGTACAACCTCCTGGGAGAAGCCGAGACCCTCTAGGCGCTCGCGTTCAGCAGCCCGACCCACAAGCGCTGGCCGATCTCTGGGTAATCTATGATCCCCAGAGATCATAGATGCCTGTGAGAGAGTGTCCCGCCGCCAAGGGAGTTCCTTCGGGGCCCCGAGAGCAGACGCTGGAGGCAGGGAAACCATGGTGCACTCGTGCGTTGCGAAAAATCGGGGCCCACTGATAGGGGAATGGTCACTTTGCGCCGCCGTTGGCACACCGGGTCGATTCGCAGGCGAGAAAACCATCTCTGCAGCCGCCTCATGTGAAGCAGCCCCAGCGGCGCCACTGTGTGAGCGGCTGACATCATGCCCAGCAGCCTCATGACAGAGAGGGCTGTCACGACGCTGCCCGGGGAACAGCGGCGGAGGAGAGACCACAGCGTCTCCATCCTCTGCTGTGAGCCGTGCTCTCATTACAGCTGAATCCAGCTTTACCCCCAAATACATCACACCCTGTGAGGGGAGGGGGGAGCTCTTCTTCCAATTTATGGCGAAGCCTAAATTCGACAGGTGACTCACCAGCTTTTTTGTTTGAATAGCTGCTTCCTCATTGGAGCGAGCCATCAAAAGCAGATCGTCCAAGTAGAACAGCACTCTCATTCCTGTTGCGTCAAGCGGCCGGAGAGCCGTCTCCACGCACTTGGAAAACGTTCGTGGGGCTAGAGAATAGCCGAACGGGAGACGGTTTTACTGGTAGTGTGACCCTTGGAACGAGAAACGCAGGAATTTCCTGTGTTTGGGGATCACTGTGACGTGGAAGTAGGCATCCTTCAAATCTATTGAGGTGAACCAGTCGCCCGGCTTTACACACTGTAACACTCATCTGATTGTTAACATGTGAAACGGCCTCTCAGCGATACATTTGTTGAATAGGGCTAGATCGAGAATCGGTCTCAGCCTTCCTGTTTTCTTGGGTACCAGGTAATAACGGGAATAGAATCCCTGCATTTCCTCTCCCTTCGGGACCGTGGAAATCACTTTTTTCGCTAGAAGCTGCTGGAGCTCCGCCCAAAGTGACAGCTGTTGATCCTTGGATGACAGCGTTGTTTCCACAATCCTGTTAAATCACGGCGGAACGGAGGTGAACTGCAGGGTGTGACCCTTGCTGATCAGCCTGTCCATCCATTTGGCCAGGGTGCATTCGTTCAGCCATTCTGAGTAATGCTCTGAAAGTGGCTGTGCAGCCTCTTGTTTTGATGCGGCTGTCATGCAAACGAGCCACGCTTGAGCCCCTGCCACCGCTGCAAGGGGAGGAGTCCTCCCCGCAGCCCATGGGGGGCTCTGCCCGAAAGGGCTGGGTGTGTGTGTCATTAGCAGAGGCATGCCCTGCCTGCTCAGCTTGTGACAAGAGTGTAGCTTCCTCTCTCCGGGGGGACGTGAGGAGGAATAACACTGTGCCTGGGCAGCAGACTGCTGACACTGTGAACGAGCTGCGTGTCATTCGTAGACAGAGAGCTCGTTTTAGCGGCCGTCTCGCCACGTGTCATGCCAGGCATGACTTGGTGAGGGGAAAGTAATGTAGGGATGGCTCAATCAATGATACAAAGTTTATTGACGGCCTGCCTATGTGTGGGGGGGGGATGCGTGTGAAACAGTTATGGCCGGGCCGGCAGGCTCCGGCGTTAACTGTGTGGGGAGAAAACAGCCGTCTTTAGTAAAGAGGTGTTCCCCGCTGTCACAAGCTCCTCTCTTGCCCCGTAATAGTCGGCGCTTGTGGGGCGGGACATAGCCCCATGAGCCCGCTGCGATGGAGGCGGGCGGGGCTGGTAAGCCTGGGGACCAGGAGGAGGAGCTGCCGGCGGCACCGCGACAGTGACTGCCGGGGGCCTATGGCGGCGACGGGGGCTTGGAGCGGAGCGCTGCCGCCCGGGTGGAGGCGGAGGGTGGGAGTCGTGTCTCCGGAATTTCTCTGCCTCCTCGGAAGCGGCCTGCATGTCATCCACTATAGATGACAGACGGGGCCCAAACAGCACGTCCGGGCTGATGGGGCACTCCAGTAACTGCCGCCTCATCGGCTCAGGGATGCCCGGGGTCTACTGCAGCCACAGGTTCCTCTGTATGAGGTTCTGTCATGCCGCCGCCCGGGCCGCTGCCACCGCGCCGGTGGAGCAGAGGCAGAGGATGACACTGGCGGTTTTCACCACGTCGACTGCCTGTTCGGCCAGACGATGAGGGTCAACCGCCATGGTGGAGATGTTATGCGCCAGCAGGGCGATGTTATTCATAACAGCCTCTTGCTGCATCATACACCGATGCGCTCTGTCTGTAAGCTTGGCCGTCTGCTGGTCTTTGGGAGTGGGGCAGCGGTCGCCTAGCCCCGGCTTCACTCCAAAGACAGCATACAGAGCGGGATCCAGCGGCGGTACCGCCCTGTAACCCCGGTCTGTCAGACCCTCCGTCTTCGTGACCTGGATAAATGTTTTCACCGGGGCATCGAGCCTCCCGGACTCCGCCGCAGCCCCACCAAAGTACGGGCTGATGGCGGGAAACATCGGCCAGATCGGGTCGAGACGGGCGGGGCGTGTCGCGGCCTCGAGCCCCCAGCCACGGAGCTGGTCCGAGCGTTGGGAGTCCTGAGGCATGGGCACCGCAAGGCCAAGGTTTGCGGCTGCCCTGGCGATAATGCCCGGTCGCTCTGCCACCAAAGCTTCAACCACTGGAAGTGAGGTGGCGGCAGAGACGGGCAATGCTGCTGCCCCGGGCCTCTCCGTTCGGAGAGGGGAAGCCGGGGGAGAGCCCCCTCCTCGTCGCGGTCGGAGTCGTCTGACTCCGAGCTCACAAGGAGAGAGTGTGCATCGTCGAGCGGGACAGTAAAGTCGTCGGCCCGTTCAGCAATTGTGGCGGCAGTGTCGGCTCCGCGCTGTCTGGGCAGCGCAGCATAATGCCGACACAGGCAGGGCGGCGAGAGCGCCAAGACGGCATGTTCATGCCCAAGGCAGCCCTTGCACACCTCATGGCCGCCATACGGCAAGATGTAACCCGCGTTACATGTCTTGTAGATGCCGTCCGCTGTTGAGTCCATAATATCTATTTATTTACTTCAGTATGCTACAGGATCGTCCTGAAGAAAATGGGAGCAGAACGACCGCTGGCGCCCGACTATATCTGCGAAATGCGGACGTCGTTGAGGCACGCGGATGCAATTGGGCGGGGATTACAAATGTTTCAGTGCTACGGCTCACGCCTAGGGATAACCCAATAGCGATAGCCTTAAAAGGCGAAGCCTCTACGACATAGAACTGCATTTTTTAGCTGATACTGCCAGCTATTGGCTTAGACATACAACAGCATAGTAATTAAGATAGATATAAAGAAAAAAAATTTGGACAGGACTTTATTTACTTCATAGACCCCTGTGGCTTCCTGGGGTTCAGCCCCCCAAAAGTCAGAACCTAGAATCGCCCCTGGTTCAGACTACACGCTTTCAGCCCGATTTTGCCCAGATTTGTTTGTCGCAGACAAATTTGCGAGTGGTACACGATTTTGAAAAGTCGGCGACGAGACGAGGTCTTGTAATGTGACATGCTTGCGATCTACACTTTTTTCGTCTCCATTGTTGACATGGAGGGAATCCCGCGAACTCCTGGAGCACACGGGCCGTGTTTAAGTAGTAAAGAACGAACTAGTAAAGTAAAGACTAGTAGAGATGCGCGGTTGGCGGTCATATCCGCGGACACTGGATAATCCACGGGTTGGGTGGGCTTGAAAAAAGTAATACTTGGAGGAATTGAAGGCGGGTCGCAGTTGAAATAAATAAATAAGTAGGTTAACATATTGAATAGACAAACGGCAAACTGACAAATTATATTTTTCTATAATCTCCCTGCTTCTGAAATCTCCGCCCAGTGCTCGTCAGCTGATTTTCCACTGTGCGATCATCCTGCTTATGCCCTCACACATTGTTTAAATCATATGCTGGATGCTTTATTCTTTCTATGTGGTTTTTAGTTAATGATAGGGCTATAATAAGACCATGTTGGCTATGTTCGCTGACAACAGGGGACACTTCATAGTGGTTGGACATTTTAGCGAGCCAACAGGCTTTTTGTCGGGACGCGGAACACGCAACTCAAAATCGGGATGACATTACAGATCATCCGCGGATCTATACTAACTAGACTTCACTGCACTAGGCAGAGGACCGCCATCATAATGCCTAGTATAGGAACTCGGGATCCATTGTTATTAACACTTGCTGTTGCTGCGTTCACGCTGCGTGAAGCACTGCATTAAACACGACCAATGTTTCTACAGTCAAATCCAAAAGCCATCTATAATAATGATTGCGATGATTATGAGGATTATGATGACGATGATGACAATGAAGAAAGTTATTATGATGATTCAGTGTTTACTATGCGGTGACGACCCATTATTTGGATCACAACGGTGCTGCAGCGCGCCGCTTCCTATTGGTGCTCGGGGCGGCAATTGACGCGAGTGAAATTCGCACCGCGGCGCATTGGCGCGGTGTGTGGCCGGCTTTAGGATGATGAGGTGTCACGCACTGTTCGACACATGCATGCGCATTTGGCCCCCCCACCACTGAAATCATTCCGGCGCCACTGCTCAAATCTAAAAACAGACCTGCTGAACGCCAGAGCGCAGGGGGCACTAGTCCGCTCACGTTTCCACAGCGCTGCTCTGATGGATTCTCCCTCCAAGTTTTTCTTCAGCCTGGAGCAGAAGAATGGCCAGAGCAGACAGATTCACGCACTGCGGCCAATGGTTGGACAGGGGCTGACACACACTGCAGGCATCAGGAGCAGAGGGGTGGATTTTTATGTGCAGCTCTACAGCAGTGACTATCAAGAGGACGATGTAGCCTTCAACTCATTCTGTCAGGACCTGCCCACAGTGTCAGAAGAAACCAACAGGGAGCTGGAGCGGCCCCTGACTGAGGCAGAGGGGTTTGCTGCCCAGCAGAGTGTGCAGGGTGGTAAGGCCCCTGGCATCGATGGTCTGCCCTCAGAGTTTTACAGAGCTTTCTGGGCTGAGCTGAAAGACGACATGCTGGGGGTGTTCTCCGTAAGTTTTGAAGACCTCTCTCTCCCCAAGAGCTGCAGGAGGGCAGTGCTGACGCTGCTGCCTATGAAGGGAGACCTGCAGGAGATGGCGACCGTCTCACTGCTGTGCTCCGATTACAAGCTGCTGTCCAAAGCCCTGGCCAACCGGCTGAAGAAGGTGATGGAACAGCTCATCCACCGGACTCAGACTTACTGTGTGCCCGGCAGGTCCATAGTTGACAATTTGTCACTTATTAGGGATATTTTGGAAGTCTCCAGTTCATTGGGCTTAGATGCAGGTCTGGTTTCTTTAGACCAGGAAAAATCTTTTGATCGGGTTGAGCACCGATACCTTTGGAAAGTCTTAAAAAGGTACGGCCTCAGCCCGGGTCTGATTGCAAAGATAAAAGTCCTGTACGAGAACATTGAGAGTGTGTTGAAGATTAATGGTGATCTATGCAAACCTTTTAATGTACAAAGAGTTATTAGACAAGGCTGCGCCATGTCAGGTATGTTGGACAGTGTCCGTGTTATTATTGATGGCCTGTTTTTGCCTGACATTAGTACAGATTTTATTTCATCAGCATACGCAGACAACGTCATCATTTTTATAAAAAATCGAGAAGATATTAGAAAACTGAGTCAAATTGTTGAAAACTTTGGAAAAATCTGAGCTGCCAAGGTGAATTGGGCAAAGAGCGAGGCGCTGGCAGTTGGGGGGTGGGCTGCTGGTCTGTCCCAGCTGCCTGAGGGGCTGACCTGGAAGAGGGGAGGTTTCAGATATCTGGGAGTTCATCTGGGGGATGAAAAGACTGAAAAGAAGAACTGGGAGGGTGTACTAGAGAAGTGGAGGGGAAGCTGGCAAAGTGGAGGTGGCTGCTTCCCCACATGTCATACAGAGGAAGAGTCCTCATAATTAACAACTTGGTACCGTCCACCCTGTGACACAGGCTCAAGTGGCTGGAACCCCCCTGCTGGGCTGCTGCCAAAATTTCAAACAGTCCTTATAAACTTTTTCCGGGATGAATTGCATTGGGTTCCCCAGAGTGTACTGTACCTACCAAAAGAAGAGGGGGGCAGGGGTTAGTACACTTGGGCAGCAGGGCAGCAGCTTTTAGGCTGCAGTTTGTCCAGCATTACCTCTCGTGCCATGATGATATCGTCTGGAGGCAGGTAACAGGCATCATTTTAAGGAGGATAGCAGGCCTCGTTTTAGATGAGTCTTTGCTTTTATTGAATTGTGTTTTTTATCGTGTGTGTAACTTGCCTCCTTTTTATCGATTTTTAAATGGGACTGACTAGGGCTCGCACTATCTCTTTTGTGGCTCTTGAAGGAGCCCCTGGTGTGCGGGGCCTGGCTGGACATATAGGACGGCAGCAGCCCTGGCCTCACCCAGCGCCTACGCTCCACAGGGGTGGTCAGGCTGAGGCAGGTGGTGGACGTGGCAGGGCCTGGCCAAAATCTATTTTGGATTTACAACTGCTTTCTGGAAAAACTATTCATAAATACTGTGTGGTGGCTTTATACAAAGACTGAGACTTGTCCTTTCTCTGACCAACCTGAAATCATGGATCATTGCTACCTGGACTGTCAAAGACTCAGAGTTTTATTCCACATTTTCAAAATTGTGTTTTTAATGTGTAGAGGGGTTTGGTCGGGGGCTGCTGTTATTGTTGGTGCTGGCTATGATAAGAAAAATTCCAAGAAATGGTGTCTGTTGAATTTTCGATTAAGCCATGGTGACGATTTATAAAAGCAGGAAGAACCAGGTAGAGGGGGAGGCAGGCATTGGTCTGACAGAAATGCTCAGGGTACTGGTGGAGGCCATCAAAGGTGAACTTCAGTTACCATAAAATGATGAACACATTGGAGGATTTCACAGAGGTATGGTGCTTTAACACAGCAGTGTGCTCAGTACAGGGGGGGGGGAACTCTGTGTTTCAATGAGTGTGTGTATTTTATTTATTTATTTCATTCTTACTGTCTGATCTAATCCAAAGATTGTCTGTATAAAATGGCAAATTATCTTTGGTGAAACAAACTAAAAATAACGTTTTTTTTCCCTCTCTCGAATGTGCTTTATTTGTATCTCGCACTATTGGAGCACGTAGGCTATAGCCAACTTTACCTTCACTTCATCCATCGTAGCCTACTCTTTTTTTCTTTTTTTACGTCAATCTCCACCCACTTTAGCAACTTTTCCGCGGGTACATGACCCGTTACTGGACTCTTCTGGACACTATGTGGTTTTGTTTGGTAATGCCCCTAGTGGTGGTCGATATGTTGTCGGAGTATATTTAAAATGTAAAATGACTACATTTCAAATGTGCTATTATTTCGCTCAATTTGGCATATTGACTGCACCTTGAACACATTCCAGGGGTGTTTAAATTGTTATTTAAGTTGATGGAAATCATACTTTATACATGTTTCAAGCTTACTATTTTAAACCATTTAAGGTTTTTAGATTTAATTTAGATAATATTTCATATGCATTGAAGGGCGACCCACCAGGTCTATCAGGGTGCTCCTCATGGAAATCTCGGACCAGGGATGCATCAAAGATGTTGCTGCAGGGCCGCCAGCTATGCTCCTCAGGGCCATAACCCTCCCAGTCCACCAAGTACTGGGGCCTCTACGAACAGTCAAATCTCCTAACATTTGGGCCCAATCCCATTTCTAACCCTTGCCCCTTCCCCTTACCCCTCCCCCTTGTTTTGAAGGGGTAAGAACTCTAGCGTCTCCAGTGTGAAACTAGCATCTTCCGAAGATTGACTACAACAAGCGCTCTTTGATCCATGCGTTTTTCTCGCATTGATTTCAATCAGGTTATCGCAACAGTGAGAATCACTCAGGTCGGACTTGGCCAACGGGAATATTTTATGCCACTTGAATTCCAATTCACATGTGAAAAAAAAGAGGCTAAACTTATGTTGATTATGTTATTTCCTTACGATGTATATTGTGTGCTTAATAACCAGCAATAAATGAATTAATTTAGATTAAAATAATATGTTTCTGGAATTGGTATCCATTATTATCAATTTTATTTTCTTCTCTTCTCTTATCTGCTTTAACGCGTCTCTCATGCGTCTTCGCATAGAGTCGATAAACTTCGTCCAAGCACTTCCGGATTATCTCGTTAGGAAAGGAAATTTCCTCTGCAAAAAAGGGAATTTGTAGAGGCCCCTGGTAACCCTGGGGCCTCTACGAATTCTCTTTTTTGCAGAGGAAATTTCCTTTCCATCATCATTATAATCCTCATCATCATCGCAATCATCAATATAAATGGCTTTTGGATTTGACTGCAGAAACTTTGGTCGTGTTTAATGCAGTACTTCACGCAGCATCAACGCAGCAACAAAGTGCAAATAACAATGGATAGCAAGTTCCTATACTAGGCATTATGATGGCGGCCCTCTGCGTAGTGCAGTGAAGTCTAGTTAGTAGAGATGCGCGGATGAGCTGTAATGTCATCCCAATTTTGAGTTACGTGTTCAGCGTCCCTACAAAAAGCCTGTCGGATCGCTAAAATGTCCAACCACTATGGAATATCCCCTGTTGTCAGCAAACATAGCCAACGTGGTCTTATTATAGCCCGATCATTAACTAAAAGCCACATAGAAAGAATAAAGCATCAGGCACGGCGTAATCTGTGGGCCTGATGGACCTAGGACCATCCGCTGTTCAACAGGCCCACCCAAAACACCCAAAAAAAGAAGGATATTCTGAAACGCTTTATTTTTGCAATGCAGCAATCTTTGTTGATATTGATGCTTGATCCGATTTGCATTAAAGGGCTTGGGTAGAGGTGTTGCTGCATTCTCTCTACAACATAAACAATAACGCAGGGATTTCAACATGAGCAGTTCTAACTGGAGAGACGGTGAAATCCAAAAGCACCTGACCATCATGGGAGAGAAGGCGATGAAGTCGCATTTAACAAAAGACGTTGAAAGATGGTGCGATCTACAAGAAAGACGCAGAGGAACGTTCCTTCGTACCGGCTTGTAAAAAGGCCTAAGATGCGATCGCAGATAGGTCCGTCCTATGCATCGAAACTTTTTAAAATGCAACAAAATATTTAAAGAGCATCAAGCTATTATGCACAGATAATATAACAGTATATTAGTCAGTCATTTGTATTAGGTTAAAGAAGGATTTGGTAACGTTTTTAATTTAAGGACCACCCACAATTGGTCTGGCCCATAAACAACTGGAATCCTGGCGCCCGTGCCTTTCCAGCATTTGATTTCAACAACGTGTGAGGGCATTTGCAGCAGGGATGATCGCACAGTGGAATGCTTATGGAAAACCAGCGGAAGAGCACTGGGCAGAGATTTCAGAAGCAGGAAGATTATAGAAAAATATAATTTTTCAGTTTGCCGTTTGTCTAGTCAATATGTTAACCTACTTATTATTTATTTATTTGAACCGCGACCCGCCTGCAATTCCTCCTCCAAGTATTACTTTTTTCACGCAATCCACCCAACCCGTGGATTATCCACGGTGTCTGCGTGGATGACCACAAACCGCGCATCTCTACTAGTCTTTACTTTACCAGTTAGTTCTTTACTAGTTAGTAAACACTGCCCGTGAGCTCCAGCTGTTTGCGGGATTCCCTCCATGTCAACAATGGATACGTCATGCAATTTCCCCAAATTTCTGGCATGCCAAACTTTCGTTGTGGGATTTTCGAACATCGCAGACTAAAAAATTACAGATCGCAAGCATGTCACATTACAAGACCATGTCTCGTCGCCGACTTTTCAAAATCGTGTATGACTTGCAAATTTGTCGGCGACGAACGAATCGGGGCAAAATCGGGCTGAAATCGTGTAGTCTGAACCAGCCATAAGCAAGCAGCAGCAGCGTCATTGTGCGAATTCCTTACTAGACAAAACGAGACTCGTAGTGGTAGGTAAAACCATACTTTATTAAAGCATGCAATTGTGATGTAGAAAAAGAAAAAGAAAAAAAAAAGTGCTTGAATGATATTGAATCCTACAGTGATCGTTAGTTTACTTGTGTGGTGGTGCCATATCATTGGTTTACCCATAGGCCATGGCAACGCGATTGCTACCTGCTGTTGTACTCTCATTGGCTGATTCTTTGAGAACGTTTTAAACTCAATCAATATAAGGTTGCGGGGCGACGAAGCTCTGTTCGTTTGTATAGTAACAATATTCGGCCAAAACATTACTAAGAAACAAAATAGTTCATCAATTTTTTTTATTTTAAGTCCCATTGAGATTAAAAACTTATTTTTCGAGGGAGTCCTCGCCAAGAGGCAGCAACAACTCACAACATATTAACAGAAATAAAAATGATAAAAAGCTGTTATCAATTAAAATAATAAAAACAGTTACAAGTAAATCAAAATTTATAAAAAATATCTACAAGTAAAAGAGGTGGTCTGAAATGCTCTCAGCTTAGATTTAAAAGCGTTCAAAGAAATTGTTTCGGTTAATTTTAAATCTTTTTGCAGCCAGTTCCATGTGGTGGGAGCAGAGTGGACGAATGCCCTTTTTCCTGATTCAGTGTGGGCAAATGGAACTGACGGAAGCATCTGATTGTTTGAAAGCAGACTGTAAGAAGCAACACTTTTCTGTGTGATTAAATTACAATTATACAACGGGGGACCTAAATCCAGCGATCTGATTGGTTCCCAACTGTTGTATAATGAGCGTATACATAACTGCTATGACGCCCGATCATTTTGTGAAAGTTTGCATATCACTCCGCGCCTGGAAGTAGAAACAGTTACAAAGTAAAACATATGTTGGATGATGGAGAGGGTGTAAATGTTGTTACTCCGGGAGTGAGCAAGGCGATGGAGAGACTAACGAAAGCTTAGGCACACGGCGAGTGAACTGCTCCATAGGATAAATTGCCGGCGAACCGCTCTAGCCGAGCCTTCTCTCGGAGGGACGCTGAAGTGTGTTGCATAGCGACCGTCGATGCATAGCGGCAGCCAGGAGGGACTACTTTTTTGTATTCTTTGATAAAACGGCTATTTTGACTTTCTTGGTTTCTTTTTAAATGTAGTGTGTCTACGACTTTCGTTTCGCCATAACAGTAACCATTGTATAAAAGCAATAGATCACTTCAGTCAGTGGCATGTGCTCATTATACCACTGTGAAGGGGGTCGCCGGCCCTCCGCTGCGCGTCGGGGCCGGACAACGCCCCTTAACAGTGGTATAATGAGCACATACCACAGCCTGGCGTGATCTATTGCTTAAATATAGAAGGGCAGTAGCTCAAGCATGGCCTTATAAATAAAAGTGCACCAGTGTCCCAGCCTCCTGTTGGACAAAGAGGGCCAACCCACTCGAGAATACAATTCAAAGTGATGGGTCAGGGCTCCACAGTTAGTAATAAACCTCAGAGAAGCATGGTAAACAGCATCAATCTTACATAGACATTTAGCTGACGAATTCATATAAATCAAATCTCAATAATCTAAACTGGATAAAATCATTGCAGGGACAAGCCGCTTTTTCACCTGAAAAGAGAAACAACAATTTTTCCTGAAGAAGAAGCCCAATTTAAGTTTCAATTTCTTCACAAGATAGTCAATGTGGGGTTTGAAGGAAAAGGGAGTCATCAATCAAGACACCAAGATATTTATACATATGAACCACCTCTATGACATTTCCCTCAAGAGTGGACACTGTGGGGACAGTTTGAGGTACTTTCTTAGAGTTTGAAAACAACATTTGTTTAGTTTCTGTGTTGAGGACTAGTTTTAGTTGCAGGAGTGTGTGCTGGACTACATCAAAAGCTTTCTGCAGAGATTCAACAGCTCTAGCAGGAGTTGATCCAAAACAGTAAATAATTGTGTAATCTGCATAAAAATGCGTGTTAGCATCTGACACATTTTTCCCAAATCATTAATGTACATAATGACAAGGGGGTGCACCCCCTTGTGGACACTCACAAATTCCTATTTAATACACTGAGTCCTGTCACTCAAATAATCTGTGAACCAGGAAACTACATGATTTGACAAACCTACGCAAAGAAGCCTATGCTTTAAAACAGCATGGTCCACAGTATCAAAAGCCTTTGACAGATCAATAAAAAGTGAAGCACAGTGCTGCTTCTTATCAAGAGTAACTAATATATCATTGATCACTTTTGTAGCTGCATTGATGGTACTGTGCTTTTTCCTGAAGCCTGATTGCAGTTTTGAGAGAAGATCATTGGAGGTTAGAAACTCTTCGAAGAGATTCAAGAATTTTTGACAAGGCACAAAGATTTGATATTGGCCTGTAGTTAGTTAAAGCTGCTGGATAACCTCCTTTTAATAAGGGGGTAACAAAAGCTGACTTCCAAACAGATGGAATTTCTTTGTTTTTGATTGAGAGATTAAAAAGGATTGTAAGAGGCTGTGCTACAAAATCAGCTGCTATTTTTAAAAAGTAGGGCTCTATTGAATCAGGTCCAGGGGATTTTCTGCTACACAACGTTTTGAGGGCTTGATGCACTTGCTGCACAGTAAAAGGTAAGAAATTAAAGGGTTCTCCTGAAAACCTTGGAGTTTCTGTGCAGGGAGACACAGGGGCAGCTCCTGTGGGGTCAAACAAAGAACCAGATGATAAAAAATGATTGTTAAAACAATTTAGAACCTCAGTTCTATCATAGACTGGGACCAAGTCTTTTAGAACAAATGTCGGAAGAGCCTGAGGACTTTTACTTACAGATATAGATTTAATTACTTTCCAAAATGTCTGTGGATTATTAAGGTTCTCAGTTGTGACAGATAAGTACGATTCAGATTTAGCCTTTTTGATAAGAGAAGTGCATTTGCCCCTTAGTTGCCTGAATGGCAAAATCACTTTTTCTGGCTTTGGCCCATGCCACATTACGTTGATGGATGGTATCTGACAACTCTGGGGAAAACCAGGGATTATCTCGTCCCTTAACCCTGAATTTCCCGATGGGGGCATATTTATTTACAATTTTCACAAAGTGTTCCTCAAAGAATGTCCAAGCTAACTCAACATTCGGCAAAAGACCTATGTGCCCCCAATTTACCAAAGACAAATCATGATGAAAAGCCTGTTCATTAAATATTTTTAAATTCCTCTTGAAAATAATGTTTACTTTTGGGGATTTTTGTATCCCTGCAAGTAGCAACAACACAATGATCACTAATTTTTTTGCCTCAATACAGGCAAAAAAAAACGAAAGGTGGGATGGCCATTGGCCCCGCAGCCTCATAGGTTCCGGCGCCTATGAGTAGCATCATTAGTATATTACAGTTGCGCTTGATGACATCCTGACCGAAATACACTTTATCGGAAATACATTCCAAATAAACTTTTGAAAAAGATCAGTTAAGTCTACTTTTAAGATGTATGCTGAAAGCATACTTCAAGTATTACAGCAGAAGCATACTTATCATAAGTAAATTACAGTTGCGCTTGATGAAATCCTGACAGAAATACACTTTATCTGAAATATGTTCAAAATAAACGTAAAAAAATATCAGTTAAGTATACTTTTAAGATGTATACTGAAACAAAACTTTAATAAGCACATTAGCGTTGGTGTATTTATTTTTAGGCAAGGCAAGGCAATTTATTTAAATAGAGCATTTCATACTCCAGGTAGACACAATGGGCCCTATCGTGTCTGAATACCAGTGTTTCCCCCAGCACTGTGTTGTTAAGGCGGCCGCCTTATCAACAAAAATATATAAAATAAATTAAAAAAAATATATATATATATATATATTTTTTTTAATTATTATGCATTAACAAAGTAGAAAACTCTCGTAGGGAAAGAAAACATACTTCCATCAGGTGTAAAAATAAAGATCAATAATGCATCGGTGTTCACAACAATGGTCGTGACATCAAGCTTTTTTAATTGAATTTAACCAGGGAGACCCCCCCCCCCCCCCCACTCCTTGACCACCTTGACTAAGACATTTACTGGGGGAAACACTGAATACCATTGCGCTACTGACCAGGAAATACCTGGTTTAAAGTCAGTGGCGCGTTGTTCAGACGCTATTTTAAGGGCGCAAGCATACATGCGCATGCGATGCATACGGATTGCTTGTGCACCTCGCGCATACACTTTGCTTCTCTTATCTACCTAGCCGCACATTCTTGGTAAATTATTTGGGCATTAGCTGATGCAGCGGTAATAAGTTGTACTTTTAAATCAATGCATCTGCAAACACCGTACAGCAAACACATATTTTCTTGACACAGATATCGTGTAGGCCTACATGCCCATAACTTTTAGGATTGATGAGTAGGCCTATTTGATCGTGAAAAACATGGTTTTCCCGCGATTGAGTGTTAAAAAGAATGAATGAATGCGGGCGCGCGTGTGTGCTCTGTAAGGCGCCCAGTTTCCAACCTCGAAATTTCACTTAATTTAAATTTAATTTGCATGGTATTTCTTATCCTTACCAGATGCCCGAACCACCTCAGCTGACTCCTTTCTAAGTATCGGAGCAGCGGCTCTAATCCGAGTTCCTCACGGATGGCTGAGCTTCTCACCCCAGCCACCCTTCTGAGAAAACTCATCTCGGCCGCTTGTACCCGCGATCTCGTCCTTTCGGTCATCACCCAACCCTCATGACCATAGGTGAGGATAGGAACAAAGATCGACCGGTAGATCGAGAGCTTTGCCTTGCGGCTCAGCTCTCTTTTCGTAACAACAGTGCGGTAAAGCGAACGCAATACCGCCCCCGCTGCTCCGATTCTCCGGCCAATCTCACTCTCCATAGTTCCCTCACTCGCGAACAAGACCCCGAGGTACTTGAACTCCTTCACTTGGGCAAACTAAACAAGTAACGCATAATACAATCAATGGCAATGTCTATTACCGCGGGGACACATGCATATTAGGATAGCATACAATAGGCCTACTGATAAGAAACAATGTTTATAATGTATTGCGTATATCATTAAATAGAACCACAGTTACCGCATATCATATGTTATAGCCTATCATACGTTTTCTTTGCCGAAATTTATTTGAGGACTGAAGTTGTGGAAGAAAACCCCTTATTCCATGTGTGAATTAAGCCATATTATTTGGCAATAAACTAAGCCATTTGCAGTTTGAAATTCTCGGAGACTGCAGACGCACTGTCAAAATATCAACTCGTCCGAATCAAATGCGCTCATCCCTTAAAGGGGATGGGAGCTGGCACTCTCATTGGTTTGTTGCACGTTACGCCCAAACCACACCTACGAGTAATTAGGCTGCTTCAGACCAACCCTTTTGACACTTGCGCCACGGCGCAAGCGTAATTTATCCGCCTGTAAAATAGCGATAGAACCGTAGAACCGCCCACAAAGCTACTTGCGCTTTGCGCTTCCCACTTGCGTTTCAGACCGTTAAAATAGGGCCCAATGTGCTTTACACAGTTAAGGCACTACCTCAAATAGAAGTACACAAGTAAGAAACATATCACACGTATAAAACATATCACAGTAATAGTAAAAGTTGAAAGCATATCGCAAAAGTAGTAATAACCAGATAAAAAGGGGGTTAAAATTAATGAATAAAATAAATTAAAAACAGGAAAATGCCATGGAGAAGAGGGTGGTCTTCAATTGGGTTTTAAAATTGGCAATGGTTGGAGCATTCTTAACGTTATCAGGGAGTTTGTTACAAATCTGGACTGCATGGTAGCTGAAAGCAGCTTCACCCTGTTTGGTGCGAGTATATGGTATGCATAATACCTGGTTTTTCTGTGGCCTGAGAGGCCTGAGGGGGATGTAAAATGTAAACATGTCAGATATATATGTTGGCCCCATCCCATGTAATGCTTTAAAAACCAGTAGCAGTACTTCAAAATGTATTCTAAAATAAACTGGCAGCCAATGCAAGGACTTCAGTATAGGGGTGATATGCTCTCTTCTGCTGGTCTTTGTTAGGACTCGTGCTGCAGCATTTCGAACTAATCGAAGTTGTTTAATGTTTTTTTTTGGGAGTCCTGTGAAGGGACCGTTGCAGTAGTCTAGCCGGCTTGAAATAAAAGCATGGACAAGCTTTTCCAGGTCAGACTGGGACATAAGGTCTCTCAGCTTGGCAATATTTTTCAGGTGATAAAGAGATGTCCTAGTTACAGCTCTCATATGATTGTCAAAGTTGAGGTCGTTATCCATTATGACTTCAAGGTTTCTGACCTTAGTCCTAACTTCAAACCCCTTTGCCCTAAAAAGTGTAGCCATTTTGTCTTTTCCATCCTTCCTCCCAAATAAAATTACTTCAGTCTTCTCTTTGTTCAATTGTAAAAAGTTTTGTGACAACCAACTATTTATTTGGTCTAGGCAGTCACATAGTGAGCCAAGAGAATCCTTATCAGTGGGTGACAGAGCTAAATAAAGTTGTGTGTCGTCTGCGTAGCTGTGATATGAAACCTGAGTGTTCTTTATAATCTGACCCAGTTGGAGCATGTAGAGATTAAAAAGAAGTGGCCCCAGGATTGACCCTTGTGGGACACCTGACGTCAAGGGTGCTAGAGCTGAGGTGTAGTTACCAAGGCCAACAAAGAAAGTTCTCTCCTGCAGATAGGACTTCAGCCAGTTGATTACTCTGCCTGAAAGTCCAACCCCATGTTCTAATTGGCGTAGGAGTATGCTATGATCAATTGTATCAAAGGCTGCACTGAGGTCCAGTAATACATGCACTGAAGTTTTACCAGAGTCTGAGTTGAAACGTATGTCATTCAGGACCTTTATAAGAGCTGTTTCAGTACTATGATTGGCCCGGAAGCCTGACTGAAACGGATCAATGCAGCAAATTGCTGTTAAAAAATCGTTTAGCTGATTAAAAAACACTTTCCCAATAAGTTTCCCAATAAAGGGCAAGTTGGATACGGGTCGGTAGTTATTTAATACTGATGGGTCTAGGCTTTTCTTTTTGAGCAGGGGCTTTACAACAGCCATTTTCAGGGATAACGGGAAAATTCCTGACTGAAGTGACAAGTTCACAATTTGGAGTACACTGTCCAATAGTAGATGATTTTTTTTTTTTTTTTTAAGTTTGTAGGGATTGTGTCTAGACTGCAGGTGGAGGAGTTGAGGCTTTTTAAGGTTTTTTCTAGTGTATTTATGTCTATCAGACTGACCTCTGATAGACATTGAGGGGATTGTTATCCCTTAGGATGGCTAGTTCTGGACAATGAGCAGACTGTAATTGAGAACCAATGTTTGATCTGATGTTCTCAATTTTGCTTTTAAAAAAGGAGGCAAATTCATCACATGACTTGCTTGAGAGCAGTTCTGAGGGCAGTTTGGAGGGAGGATCTGTTAGCTTTCCAACCATCAGGAATAATGTACGGGTATTATTTATCTTGTTGTTTATTAGATCTGAGAAATAAGATTGCCTAGCCTTACATACCTGTGGGTGGGCCGACTCAACCGGAAATAGCTGGGTGGCCGACGGAGGTAGTCATTCTCGGAGAGGGACATGGTTTAAGTACACTAACATGATATTTAAGTAGATCTAAGAAGAAGTACACTTTTCCAAAAGTCTACCTAAAATATACTTAACATGAAGTATATTTTACATTTACATATTAAAAAAAAAAAAAGTATATTTCTGAAAAATATATACTTGAAATGAATTATATACTTTGGATATATATTTTGAATACACTTCAGTGCACTCAATTTTCAACAGGGGAGCGCAAGAGCATGCTCGACGATATATCTCGTCAATGTTTACCCAAAGGAGCACCGTGACAAATCTAAGAGAGTCTATGCTATACTTGACGAGCATCAGAGTTCTTCAACATCCAAGGTTATGGGATTCCATACAAGCTGAAAACATGCGCAGGACTCAAAGAGACAGCCGGACGAAGGGCCCATGGTTACGTCAATTGACCAGAAGATCAGTCTTCCACTACTTACCCTCCTCGAATGTAACCAGATTCCCGACAACCGCTCATTTAAACCCCTGACGCAGCGCATCATCAGACCCCCCTGAGGAAGATCTTAAATGAGATACGACTTCTAGATCAGCAGTGTTGAAGCAGAGAGTGTTGAAGCAGAGATACCCTTGTTGCTCAGCAGGGACATGCTGAGAGCCCATAAAATCAGGAAACAAATCAATGGGCCTCACAACACTCCATTCGCCCAGAGGTTGGACATTGGATGGGTAGAAGTCGGCTAGGTCTACCTAGGGGGGGTTCACAAACCATTTGAGGTGAGCAGGCTCCAAGCTACCACAGCCAGCAGCAGGAGCCTCCAAACCACGGAGGCCAGCAGCAGCAGGCTCCAAGCCACGGAGGCCAGCAGCAGCAGGCTACGGAGGCCAGCGTGCTCCAGGCTATGGGGGCCAGCACGCTCCATGCTACGGAGGCCAACACTCTCCAGGCAAGCAGGCTCCAGGATACGGAGGTGAGCAGACTCCAGGCTACGGAGGCAAGCACGCTCCAGGATACGGAGGCAAGCAGGCTCCAAGCTACGGAGGCAAGCAGGCTCCAAGATACGGAGTTCCTGCAATAAAATGGATGGGTCCCACTCACGACTCCATCAGTAGTATCTGGAGGCGCATAAATTTAACCCCTCTGTATTTAACCCACCTCATTCTTCTCATATGGGCGGCCTATGGGAGCGGATGGTCTGAATATTCTGTTGCATCCTGGACTGCATGCTTCTCGAAGAGAAGTCACGCATGACTCGCGAAGTCCAGACAACCGTCATGGCCATTATAAATGCAAGGCCTCTCACTCCAGTTTCTACTGATTCAGAATCCCCTGTCATCCTCTCTCCCCTGATACTCCTAACCTCAAGGATACTCGGGCAAAGAAGAACGACTGGCCCATGGCCATCATCACAAAGGCCCTTCGAAGCCAGCATTGGCCGGTAAGGAATGTGGAACTTCGCGTGATAAAAGGCACGCCAGAGGTTTACTCTAGACCTGTGATTGAGGTGGTCCTTCTTTTTTCTCCGGAGGACTCTTGAGATTAGTAAGAGTTATCTGGAGTCTTTTCTAAGACCCCAGGCGGGGAGTGTTTTGGACACTGTGTGGATTTGTTTGTTAATCTCCCTAGTGGTGGTCGATGCTAGTGCAGCCTGCTATAGAACAGGAAGTAGCCATTATGTCAGTCTACATGGCATTCAAGCCATGGTTCTCAGCTCCAAAATCTCATGTTATCCTTTCTGGTGATACCTGTTGGACACATTGTCTGTAAGTAAATGTTTCTGTTGGAAGTATGTTAATGTAGAAAACCCAATATTTCTTGCCTTTAGTGTGAACTGAAATGTGTACTCCACAAACACATTTATACTGAACTTGTACATGCTATGCTAATACCTCATGCTTAGCTTCTAGCCTCATTCTTTGTTCTCTTTTTTCATGCTTAGCACATTTAATACTTCTGAGCTGTAATGCCAACATTGCCTTTTATTCTTGTGTTACAGTTTTGCAATATACAAGCTTCAGTAAAAAAAACTCAACTCGAGTCATTTGAAGTTTCATGTTTAACTGAGTGGATAGCTGGATGTTCATTTAGTGAGAACATTACAGTACTTGGCAGAGATGGGAGTAAGTCCCATACATGCAAGTCTCAAGTCAGTCGCAAGTCTTAGCCCTCAAGTCTCAAGTAAGTCCAAGTCGTCAGTAAGGAGGATCAAGCAAGTCAAGTCCAAGCACAGCTTTAGTCAAGCAAGTCAAGTCAAGTCTCATCAAGTCAAGTCAAGTCAAGTCATTATCAAATTCGTTTTTTTCAAATGTCTGTATTTCATCAAACCTGTTTTTCAGAGTAATTTTTTTTTAAATGTAAGAAGATAAGTTACGTAATGAATCAGCTCAACATGAATGAATCTCAAACAGCTTTTTATTTGTGTGTGTGTGTGTGATGTGTGTGATGTGTGTGTGAGAGAGAGAGAGAGAGAGAGAGAGAGAGAGAGAGAGAGAGAGAGAGAGAGAGAGAGAGAGAGAGAGAGAGAGAGAGAGAGAGAGAGAGAGAGAGAGAGAGGTGAACATCAGAACATGTTCATCAGAACAACTGACAATTGTGAGCCATTACAAATGGCCATTACACTTCCAAAAAATCGTACGTTTTAACTATGTTACCATACCAGCTGGCCGATTTAATCATATAATAAAGCCTATTTGTCTTTTCACACAATTCCAGGTGCACGTGTTACAAATGGCGTTTTCAACGATTCTGACCAAGTTGCGACAAAAAAATAAGGTTATGGAAGGTTAAACTATATCGCTGAGGCTTGAAATCTCCTGAGTTCTATGTGCTGCCATTGAGAACCTATACAGCTGGGTTTAAATCTGATTAAAGACCTAACGCTGTTTGAGTGCGTTGACAAAAAGAGGGGTGAACATCAGAACATGTTCATCAGAACAACTGACATTTGTGAGCCATTACAAATGTCCATTACACTTGCAAAAAATCAATTTTGTCAAAACTTTTGCACTGAGTTGTGACCGATGGGGTCTTGGTGTGATGGCGCATAACACGCCATCACACCAACAGCAGAACGGTTATCCAAATAACAAGGAAGTGTACAACACTTGCGTTACAGTCCTGGAGCTCTATATCTAAATAATATCATATAATACATAGATATCTATATCATATAACATATTGTGTGCGCCTCCAGACGATATTATGAATCACAAACGACTTTGTCGGGTTCTGCGACGTCTCTGGTTCTTCCACTTTCACATCAACCTGAAGTCGACTGAACCGCGCGCTGCCTGCTGCCGGCTGCCCGCTGCCGGGCGATGGTGCCTCGCGGCAACCGGCGGCATGTCGCAGTTCATGTACTTCAGCGAGTCAAACCAAAGTTCCTTTCCCCCAATTCCTTCTCAACCATGGCTCAGATAACCCCCACGACAGTCTCGTTGTGGAAATACAAGACACGTCAAAGAACCGACAAGAAACACTTGCGTTACAGTGTGTGTATTCACACACACACACACACACACACACACACACACACACACACACACACACACACACACACACACACACACACACACACACACACACACACACACACACACACACACACACACACACACACACACACACACACACACACACACACACACACACACACACACACACACACACACACACACACACACACACACGTGGCGCTCGCACGGTCGAGTCTCATTGGCGGGCCAACGTCTCTGGGCGGGCCAGGCAGAGTAAGGGAATGTCACGTTGCGTGGAAGAGGGCGGGTTGCCAGGTTGCAGGTCAGGAGCACTCGCGCACAATAAAACAATGTTCATCTAATATTTTTTTTATTATTATTATTTAAAATATTTAACAAGGCTGCAATGACTTGGCAAGTCACATGACTCAAGTCAAGTCAAGTCACAAGTCAGGAAGGGGCAAGTCAAAGTCAAGTCAAGTTTTTCGTTAGTGTTGGTCAAGCAAGTCACAAGTCGCAAAACTGGCGACTCGAGTCCCCCCATCTCTGGTACTTGGTTACATCCCCCTGGTAACTCTTATGCTGCTATCCATTTGGATTTACGAAGTGGTAAAGTCGCAAATCTCCCAGCTTTCTTGCGGCATTTCACTGAGGCACGCCCCCTTTTGGTCGTAGTATCTCGTCGCTTTCAAAGTAGAGCGAGCAGAGCTGTACAACTCGCAAAGAAGATGGCTGCGCCTATAGTTAATGGGGGATGAGATGTATTTTCTTTCTATTTGTACCACGTTGGTGGTTTTAATGTCGTTTGTAAAACCTCTTACACACTTGATTTCATTGCTGCTTTAATCCGGTCACCAATGTATGCATTGCACGGTCTTGCTTTGCGTGCAATTCAATGTAAAGTTTTGTTTGGAAGCTGGTTTTCTAAAGAGGCTATGTTGCTAATGATGACTAGCCTGCTACTACTCCCCCTCGTGGCTCGACAGAAACACAAATGGCAAACTGGAAGGCTGGAGCAAGGGAAATACGTCACGTTCTCGCTGAAGCTTGTCGTTCGTACCAGCGTACCATCCAAATGGATAGCAGCATTACCATGGCACTGTTTTACCACTTGGGCCATTTGGCTCTTCCCCTTTTTCAGCAGGTGCACTTGATTGACCTGATTGGCCTATAAAAGAGGAAGACATCCAGCCTTTCGGTCTCTCGCTGCCTGGGTGACAGCAGCTGCTGTTGCCAAACCCTCTTCTTCATTTTGGTTTTTTTGGCACATTCCCACTACACCAGTCCATAACACACTACACATCGTTAAGCTGCCACATACACTACACACAAATTATTTTTCTATGCTAAATATCCCTTGATTTTTTTGTCCCATAATTCTTTTCATTTTAATTCTCTTATCAACATGGTGAAGTGCATCGGCTTGCCTTGTGCAAATGATTTTTTTATTGATAACAACATTGGCATATACTGATCAAAACAGGACGATACAAAAAAAGAGCCTATAGTGCAATTAAACGACTGCTTTGAACAAATGTCATTTGAACATAGCAGTCAGGCTACTGCTTCTTTGTTTTGAGCCAAAGAAAAAAATAAATAATAATCTTTTTTTTTTAAATATAATAATTACGTTAATCGTGCGATAAAATTTTTAACGCCGTTAAAATTGGTTTGCGTTAACGCCGTTAATAACGCGTTTAACTGACAGCTCTAATATTTATATATAGATGGATAGATAGATAAACCCGCACAATAGACGTAGAAACACATGCTGAGACCTTTCAATCATTTACAATGCAGTGTAGGTATCGGGTTTCTGATGTTTTTCAGACAGGAGTTGACCATGTTTTCTTATTTTATAGAACTCCTAGGAAAAAAATAACGCCCAGAATGCTAATCATCATCAAAGGCCAAATCACAACGCCCAATACTCAGATGGCATGCAGTAACCCAAACACACAGCAGAGGGCGTGCTGACTTAAAGCGCTCATTAGCCTGTAGAATCGACTGCCCAATAGTATACTCTGTTCATTGTTTTAAAAAGCATACATATTCCTTTGTTTAGAACTTAGCTTAATTTCAAAATAAACCGAAGTACATTTGACTAAATACCTTTGATAACTAACTTATTCGATGTGTGGACTGATTTGAAGCAGGTGAGTTAATAGCTGAGTTGAAAGGTGAGTTACCTCACCCTGGTGCCATCTTCAAGCAACTTCATATCTTCTGGAATATGTACACACACAGGCGTGTGTGTGTGTGTCCAGTGTATATCCAGGGTGTGTGTGTGTATGTGTGTGTCATTTCAGACAGATGTTCATGTGGTCCTGATTATGATTGAATAATGGATGACATCACTCTGCTGTGATCTGTAATCTCTGTCGTACTCAAGGAGCACAAACATGTCGTACTCAAGGAGCACGGTTTGTTCTCCTCAACTCAAAATGTTGTCAACCCTTCTTAGTCTGACCACACGTTGACCAGCCTTCTTCAGACGCCCGCTGCCTTCTGGACCTGAAGGCCTCCAGTTGGTTTTAATAAGCATGGGCCAAATGTAATCAATCATCTGTATCATTTATGATAAGAACACCACCGTGTTATCATTCAAAAGTCAACTTAAAACCTTTCTCTTCAGAACCACCTACAACATTTGACAAATCATCCTCCTCCATCTTCCACTCTCTCCCGCTCTCTTAATGTGTTGCCTATTGTTGTGGTGTTGTATATTTTTTCCCTTTTGTTTGAGTTTCTGTACTGTCTGTATGTATGCCTTTCTTATTTGTAAAGCGTGTTTTGAGTATTTAGAGAAGCGCTATAAAAAGCGGACCAATTATTATGATTATTATTATAAACCAGTCCTAACAGCCCTAACACCAGTCCATTGGAACTATCTGATGGAGCACTACTTGTAAACAGGTTGTTTTTTAAGTTTGTAAACCTTTTTAAGTAAGCTGATGGCTAAGGAATAACCATCTCTGTAGCCTGGGTCAGGCAGCAAGGTAATGTTTAGAGCTACAGGCCCGACATGGATCTGCTTCAGAATGTTTGATCATTAAAGGTCTGTGTATTTTATTAATGCAGGTTTATTTTCTAAAGCTATATGTCATTGTTCTTCTCTGAGGCCCGTGGAATGAGGGGGGGGACTCCTTGTATCAAACTGGTGCAGTAGTGTGTTGGGCAATTTCCCTGGGAAACAAAAGTATTATATCATAACCACTGTAGAGCTAGACACACTTCTGTGTACTTCATGCTACACTGTCGCAGAACCAGTGTTGTATAGTAGCGAAGTAGAAATACTTCGTTAATGTACTTAAGTAGTTTTTTTGGATATTTGTACTTTACTTTACTACTTATATTTCTCTGTACTTTTACTTTAACTTCGCTACATTTTGCGAAGAAAACGGATACTTTTACTCCGCTACATTTCGCTTGAAACCTTCGTTACTCGTTACAAAATCAACTCATCTTTAGAAAAAAAAAAAAGAATCATGAGAGATATGAGAATAACGTCGGGGACTGTGGTAGAACACAGACTGCGAGCCTGTTTGGCGAATCAGCTGTCCCAGCGCACGTTCGCAAAGCCCCCTTGCTTAGTTACTGTTGCTACGTCGATCAAAACTCCTACGACGGTCAACACACAAATGCATGGCTAGGACGAGGGCAAGGGCTATCAAAATTCTACTATTTGTATCAGGCTGGTTTGTACACGCAGTATTACAACACTATCTTATACACTTCACACTCTACTTGCTGCTGACTGAGCACAGTAGATCAATACGCCGCTTGTATCGTTTTCTATCACATACATTTCAAACATGAGGTCCGTTGTAAAAATAAACCAAGGAGTGCATGTTTGATCGATCGTCATTAAAGCTGACTTGATACGAATGTAACAACGTTGTTAAACTAGTGAGATCAGATCCAGCCTTGTGTGGTTGCTATAGAAACGCGTTACCTACAGTTGAGCTAACGTTATTCACCGTAGTTCTAAAGGGAACTACTTTTCGAGGGAGATGAACTTAAACAGAGCATACATTTAATAAGCATGCAATACGAATAAGAAAAGGCTAATTATTAAAGTATTTGAATTGTTTTATTATGTTGGCCGGCGCGAAGTAGAATAAACGGAATAATCACCTCAAGGCAGGGCAATAAACAGTTTGATATGCCCGGCTCGCGGAAGGTTACCGCCCTCGACTTCGTCTCGGGCGGTAAGCCGTCCACGAGCCGGGCATATCAAACTGTTTATTGCCCGGCCTCTCGGTGATTATTCCTTACTTATTCTCAAAATTCTGACCCTTTGCTTTTTTATTAACAGCAGTTACTTGTACTTTTACTTTCAGTACTTAAGTACATTTAATATCAGAAAAGTACTTTTGATACTTAAGTACAGTAAAGATCAGATACTTTAATACTTTTACTTAAGTACTATTCTAAAAGGTGACTTTTACTTTTACTTAAGTAATTTTCCAGTAAGGTATCTGTACTTTTACTTAAGTATGGCTTTTGAGTACTTTATACACCACTGCGCAGAACACACAACGTTAGACAATATACCACATCCCCGTCACGGCGTGAACTCTGCCAGCCATGTTGTGTCGTCTAGAAGAGGATTGTTTTTTTTCTGTTCACTTTAACAGACTGCACTGTCTTATTGAGACACTACCAGGCCCTGAGTGTTAAGACAAGAGATACTGTGGACATCTCAGTCTGCAGAACCAGAGACATAGCTGGGTCTCGCCTGCATGGTACAAACATGACATCTCCTTTGTTTTCTGCCCAAGAGCTGCATCCACCATCAGCTCCTTTCATTGGCTGTGTAGCCCCACCATGCTGGGTTGGTTTGAGAGTCTGTTCATGATATACCATGGAGCCTGATCAAATGCTGCAGCTTCAATTCTGTAATACTGCTAAAGAATGTAAGTAGACAATGTTCAAAGTAAGACCATGTTGTTATCATGAAGTGTATAAAATATGTTTTATTTCAGTCATAATTAAAAACTCCCAGCCTATAACATGGCACGCCAAGTATTTCTGAATCTGGCCACTTTGAAGATGACAGTTTGTTGTTAGTCCTTCTGTTTATAACCATAGCCCTCACTTACTTACTTGATTAGAAATAACTCTCTATACATCTATCTGCTAATCATGTATAAAACGGTCAAAACCCCATCATTTGTAGACACAGGTTTGTGTAGCACTATTGTTGTCCTCTGATTTTAATCTTTTTAAACTGGGATGTTTTCTGATAATTTGTGCACCAGGTTGTAACCTTGAGGTAAACACACACACACAAACACACACACACACACACACACACACACACACACACACACACACACACACACACACACACACACACACACACACACACACACACACATTTATATTTATTTATTTTTATGTATATATATATATATATATTATATATACATACTGTTTATATATACATACTGTTTATATAAATATATATATATATATATATATATATATATATATCTGAGGAACGAGCGGAGAGGGCAATGTTTATGTTAAGGTGGCACAAGAAATGACAACTGCGTGGAAGTCTGGGTGTGTTTGCGAGCTTGTGTGCATAAAGACATGAGGACACCGATATTGAGATCACTCGATATAAACGTAATAACCCGCGATAAGAGTGAAAGGTTGAGACAAAATGGCATTGGTGTGTGGTGAACCTGTCCTGAGGCACCCGGACGTCCTTAACCGAGTGCTCCCTTCAGTGGGGGGAGGCAGAGGAGAGGGTCCGAGGGACTGGTGGATGGGAAGAACCCTTTGGGAGAGAGAAAAACAATCACGTGTTTGGAGATCAAAGGAGATCTGCTTTGTAGGGTGGGGGGTGAGAAAGAGAGGAGAGTTAGAGAAAGAGGGAGGGAGGGAGGGAGGGAGAGAGAGTGTAATTGACGAGGCTGCAGTGGTGAATAAACGCGCTCCGGTCTCGCTGCAGCTTTTATTGCACAATTCCGGGTCCGCTGCGTTTCGTTCGCCTTTTCGACCGTTCCGAACAGACTCGATTCCTTCGATCCATCCGATCAGCCTTGGAAACTATGTTCCGATCGGCGCAGATCCAGCCGGCAAGATGATGCTGTTCCCTCTGCGCCTGGCCCTGGACCCCGACTCGGTGGTCCTGGTGATCTTCGTGGTCTCCACGTCACTCGGCTCCGTGGTCGCTAAGGACACCGCGTTTGTGGAGGTGGTTCTGTTCGAGTCGAGTCCCAATGGAGATTACACCACGTACACGACCGGGCTGCAAGGACGCTTCTCCAAAGCTGGGGCCACTATCAGCGCGGAGGGGGAGATTGTCCAAGTATGTAAAATATCATATATATATATATATATATATATATATATATATATATATATATATATATATATATATATATATATATATATATATATATGTGTGTGTGTGTGTGTGTGTGTGTGTGTGTGTGTGTGTGTGTGTGTGTGTGTGTGTGTGTGTGTGTATGTATATAGGCCTACATAGATATATGTGTTTATATATGTGTATGTGTGTGTATAACGAACACATTGTCTCCTCTGCATGACAAGCACCTCGCTACGTAGAGCAGCACCTCATGGAATAACCCCCCCATTCCCCCTTAGCAAAACTTTTTTCTTCAAAAGGGGCTGTGTGTGTGTGTGTGTGTGTGTGTGTGTGTGTGTGTGTGTGTGTGTGTGTGTGTGTGTGTGTGTGTGTGTGTGTGTGTGTGGGGGGGGGGGGGGTCACAAGATGGCTTCTATCTTGTGGAATTCATTCCCAGGAAACATCTCATCGCAGGGTAAGGGTTGTGTGCCGCCCCGCTGCTGTGGTTCGGGGTTGTTTCGCACTAACACGTCTCCTACCCGGGAATCATTCCATGGAAAGTAGAAGCACAACAAGGCTTGATCTTAAAGTGTTAAACTTATCGCAGCGTGCTCCAACATCAGGCGTATTGTATCGTGTATATATATATAGTTGGTATGTAGTTGAATAAGGTCGACTGGTTGTTTTGCAATTCACTTTATTTTTATTTGAATGGACTGATTCAACGGTTGCTTTATTTGGGAGAAGCGTGGATCAACACTTATATTCTTCTATCGCGTAGATTTGGAGCTTCTGACGTAACAGCCAATCCATGCACCACGCGCTGCAGCTATTGTTTAACACACGCACACACACACACACACACACACACACACACACACACACACACACACACACACACACACACACACACACACACACACACACACACACACACACACACACACACAGTTGTGTGATGACTACCACACCAGTACATGGTCGTCCCTATACTCCCAGTCGGCATCATGTTTGTATCTGTCCTGTGAGACTGAGACACTGTAATGCCTTGCTTATTACAGAACAGGCTTGTTTATAAACGTTCACAACACATTACTAGTGATCAAATGGAACCAAAGGAGTAGATCTACATCCAATATGATCCCTAACACAAATGTCTTGCTGTGTTTACTGCATATTTCCCTTTATTTTAAATGGAGAGAGAAGCAGAGAATATTCCCTAAGTCTTGACTAAATGAAGGGCTTGTGAGTGGAAGTGTGTGTTCTCGCTCTGTGTGTAGACGCTGAATATCTCTGAGAGAATGAAAGTAATTTGTGGTATTCAGAAGGGGGATGTGGAGCACACAGTAAAGTGGCCCTGGTTTATACATAGCGATGGTCGTTTGACGGCACACTAACCAGACAGAAATGTCGGACTTCAGCTTTACATCGAAACCACATCTATTTAGGTCTGCTTCCTTCGCTGACATCGCTCTGACCTGGGAGATGCAGCTTCTATTTGGTCCAGCCGTAATGAGGGTCCATTTGTCAAGCCCAACACACCAGCAATAGTTTCTCCTCTTTGTTTTACTCAAGATTTATAAATGTGAAAACAAGGAATGACAACTTTATGTCTTCAAAAAGTGTAATTTAAAACCAAACACTTTTTCCTTCAATTCATTTTCTCCCTTGAGCCTTTGTAAAACTACGGAGCAGTAGCCTGGAGCCTGGCTGGGAAGGAGTTGGAATAATATAGCATTTTTGAGTTGTATCAAACTCTTTCCTCCCACAATGCCACTGCCCTTCCTGTTCCTTTCTATGTTGTATTCTGAGGCTGGGCCTTTGCTGGCCACCAGCACATCTAGCTGTATCTCACATTGAAGCTCTGCCAACAGATGCATCCATTTAATGTGTGTGTGTGTGTGTGTGTGTGTGTGTGTGTGTGTGTGTGTGTGTGTGTGTGTGTGTGTGTGTGTGTGTGTGTGTGTGTGTGTGTGTGTGTGTGTGTTTGTGGTTCCTTAAGTGTGATTCAATCAGTGCTCAGAGGGCTTTGTTGCTGATTTGTCTCACAGGTTACACTGACCGACACCTCAACATGCACCCATTCATGTTGACATTTAATATTCTCAGTTACATATCATGCGTAAATAATACAATTGTAATGGTGTGATCCAGATGCCTTGGACACCAGCCTTCCGAGTTGCACTTGTGGTGTCATTTCCGGTGCACATATAGCATTCTCGTTCGTCTTTGTGATTGTGTCATGAAATTGGCTAGTCGTTGTTTATTTTTAGCTACATTAGCCACTTTAGCAATCCAGCTAAAAAACAAACAACACAACTTAACATTGTATTGCACGCACAGCCAGACCGTGCAATGCATAAATTGGTGACCGGTATAAAGTAGCAACGTAATCAAGTGTGTAAGAGGATTTAAAATCAACATTAAAATGACCACCATGGTACAAATACAAGAATATAAATCTCTTTACGGGCGCAGCCATTTTTGTTGAGAGCTTCAATACTGAACTCGGTATACTCTCAGAATTCCGAGGGGGCCCGACCAAAAGGGGGCGTGCCTCTGTGAAATGCCGCAAGAATGCTGGGAGATTTCCCCACTTGCAACTCGGAAGGCTGGTGTTTGGGGGAGGGGGGGGGGTTGTTGGCAGGGTTCCTGAGTAAGGTGGTAACCGCCATCACCGCGCTGCTTTTCCAGCTCTCCTCTGCTAATTCCCTAAAGCTAACAGCGCCTCGGCTCGGCCCAGAGTGCACAGAAATTGGCCAAAATAAATACATTAAGTAAATTTGCCTCTGGTTTAGGAGCGGGACTTTGGATGTGAGTGACATGCCAAACCCTACGTTTAACTACAACGCCTTCCTCATTGATCTAATTTGACTTTGTAATAGCAAAGCAATCAGTGTCTCCTTAGAGCAACTTGTTACTGGAAGAAATTAACCAGGGGCTAACAGTGACACACCGGGCACCCCTTCGAGTCGACCACTTTGGGTGCCAAGTATCTAACCATGTGTTTTAATGGTGTCCATGCTTACTAATTGGTCAATGTAACTGGTCCTGGTAAAGTGGCATATATTCCCAACGTGCACATACACAACCCAAACCACAGTGCATTGTTTGTCGGAAAACTCGTTTCAGTTTTAGTTGATTATCTCACGACAGGAAATGTCTTTAACAGTATTGTACTTTACAGCAACGCAAACAATGCCTAACATAAAGAAAGTCAACAGTATCAGCGTCTGGCCTCAGTGATATTACTGATGGACTTATGCTTTCAAGCTTTCATGCCTCTGATGGGGATGGTGAGAGCGAGGGTAGGAAGTGGTTTAGTGATCCCAGGCCAACATTGATGAGCCTAAATGTGAGAGGGCCTACCTAGGAGCTGACAGAGGGACTACCTAGGAGCTGTAGTACAGTGAGAGGGCCTACCCAGGAGCTGACAGAGGGCCTACCTAGGAGCTGACAGAGGGCCTACCTAGGAGCTGTAGTACAGTGAGAGGGCGTACCTAGGAGCTGTAGTACAGTGAGAGGGCCTACCTAGGAGCTGTAGTACAGTGAGAGGGCCTACCTAGGAGCTGACAGAGGGCCTACCTAGGAGCTGTAGTACAGTGAGAGGGCGTACCTAGGAGCTGTAGTACAGTGAGAGGGCCTACCTAGGAGCTGTAGTACAGTGAGAGGGCGTACCTAGGAGCTGTAGTACAGTGAGAGGGCCTACCTAGGAGCTGTAGTACAGTGAGAGGGCCTACCTAGGAGCTGTAGTACAGTGAGAGGGCCTACCTGGGAGCTGTAGTACAGTGAGAGGGCCTACCTGGGAGCTGTAGTACAGTGAGAGGCCCTACCTAGGAGCTGACAGAGGGCCTACCTAGGAGCTGTAGTACAGTGAGAGGGTCTACCTAGGAGCTGTAGTACAGTGAGAGGGCCTACCTAGGAGCTGTAGTACAGTGAGAGGGCCTACCTAGGAGCTGTAGTACAGTGAGAGTGAGAGGGCCTACGGAGCAGTAGTACAGTGAGAGGGCCTACCTAGGAGCTGACAGAGGGCCTACCTCGGAGCTGTAGTACAGTGAGAGGGCCTACCTAGGAGCTGTAGTACAGTGAGAGGGTCTACCTAGGAGCTGTAGTACAGTGAGAGGGCCTACCTGGGAGCTGTTGTACAGTGAGAGGGCCTACCTAGGAGCTGACAGAGGGCCTACCTAGGAGCTGGCAGCATTTGTGTCCGCTGGATTTAGACTATAATGAGAGCTTTAGTCGCTCAGGGATTCATCTCTCTCGCCACAGGCAGGAAACCCCAAGCGGCCGTAACGGTCCAGACGGACTGTACAGGGAGCCACTCCCAGCGCCACAGCAACAGTAGCCGTACACAAAAACGCTGGTTTAAAAGGTTAAAAGTGTGCTCGCCTACTTTTTTTCCATTTATTGGCTGTATTTTTAAACGCTATCGTCTCCTCACCGCAAACCGCTTGACTTTCAAGTTCCAGCCAAAATAATTTGAGGCTGCCTTTCTCTCCCCCCATTTTGGAATAGAACAGACTGCAGGACTGCTTTTCTCTTCTGTCGCTCCTCTCTCTCTCTCCCTCCTCTCTATCCCTCCCCCACTGTCTGCTTCATTCAGACAGACAGCATTTGTCACGCATCCTTTAGCACATGTGAATTGACTTCAAGGAAAAACGGCTGCTTTTCCTCCTGCTCATCGAGCACATACCGATGGACTCCATCAATGACATGCTAATTAACTAGCTACTCTCTCTAATGAACTATTCCACCCTCCAGAGCGGAATACTTGAATACGCTCCGCCGTAGCTTTTCCTTCTAGTACACTGCCAGGACGCAAAACTCTGCTACTATCTGCTTACGTCGCGTACGCGTTTTTTTCTGTAAAATTCTGAAAAAGTCAAACTGCAGCCTATACCATAGGTCGAAAACTCTTGAAATTTGTGATACTGCACCCAAAGGCGGTGCTATTGTAAAAAATCATGAATTAGGTTTATTAATCCTCACCAGATTGACGTGGACTCAAACTTCTTTCAGAATATTAATCTCTAGAATCAGACACATTTATAAAACCCGGGTCTTATGCCCTAAAAATCTATACTCTTCCCACAATTTCATTTTAAAGCTAAACATGATAAAAAAAAAGATTCAAAGGCTACAAAAATAATCAAAAATTCACCAAAATCGCCACATAAAATCTTTAGACCAAGTTTCACAAAAATCATCGGATAGAATTTATTTACTTAATTCCATTTGAGAAATATTGGCCAATAAAGTTGGAGCAGTTAGCCCAAAAAAAATATGAACTAGCCTTATTTCTCCTTACGAGATTGACCTGGACTCAAAATTATTTTCATCATTTTAATCTCTATAATCAGATGCATCTTTTTCACCCTGGTCTTCTGCTCTAAAAATGTTTAATTTTCCACAATTTACACAACCTATTTTGCCTATCTGACCATTTTGTTATTGTATAACTATCATACGGCTATCATTAGGTGGATACCATTAACAGTGCACATTTTCAGATCTGTACTATCTTAAGAAAGCCCTTAATTCTCTCGTGAAATGTGTGCTTGGTGTTTTCTTGATGTTGTGTGCTTATAAATCGACATTTTCACGATGTGAATGAGACTTCTTGCTGTCAGGCATGTCAGTGGCTCGACGGGTTAATGCCGTGTACTGGTGATCCTTAGTTTGAGAGTTCGAATCCTGATTCAAGCATTAAGAACATGCTGATCATGACATTCTGTCATTGCTACTCATTTAAGAAACACAACATTGAACAGCACCTGAAAGTCATCAGGCAATCAACATTCCGGTATCAGGAGACATTTTGACCATGTGAATGAGGCTGCAGTTCAGGGGCCGTATTCCCAAAGCATTTTATCTTACCGCTAGGAGGACTCCTAAAGGCCGATATATGCTCTGTTTTAGACGTAACGCGTAAGCACGTAAGATACATAACCCCCCCTTGCACGGTAAAATATCCCCCCTTACGTGCTTAAGTGCGTCGGCCCAAATTCCTGACTATGCGACTAAAACACTACGGCCCTACGCAGCTCGCAAAGACTGTGATTGGCCAGCCAACCACATCCTTTCAGGAGTCTCACATTTCCGGTTTTACAGCATAATAGCGCCATTTTTAAAAGGCCGTGACAGAAGCGAATGAAGAATTTTGAAGAAGGAGAAGAAGAAAACACAAGAACGAATTATGATAATTATAAACAGTACCGCGGGAAGTAGGGGTGCTGGGGGTGCTGCCGCACCCCCTGTCTGAGGCCCTGTCTTATCACAGAAAACGATTATTTCTAAAAACTCCGGCCAAAGTGGAGATTTCTGAAAACGCCGGTTATGTGTTGTGTCAACGGGGAGAAACGGGATTTTAGGTTCTGAAGCGTCACATTATGCACCAGGAAATGCTTAACGTCATGTGAGCGCCCGCTGTACCGTATTGGTCCGAATATAAACACAAACCCGACCTATGTTTGGAAAAAAGATTTGAAGACCAGATCTTGTTTTTATAAATAAATAAATTGTATTCATTGAAATAATATACGAAAATTAAAAGGCATAGAATAAAACACTGCATTGCCACTGAACAGTACTGCAAATAGGCCGTACTGATGTGTACACAAAAGACTATTCCTGACACTCCTCTGCCCCGCTGTGTTCGCTCTGGCTGTGGTCGCTCCGCACTGTTTCGGCCCGTGGCAAAGCGGGTCATCGTCGCTGCTGTCCAAGGCATTTTGAGACGCAGCATTTATTTAATGCTCATATGACCTAGTGCTGAAAAAAAGTTATATGAAAAAGTGTGAGGGGAGCGGTGGTGCGCTAAACTTGTTCTGTGAGCAGCTGGATGTGAACCATGGTGTGAACACAACGATCGATTTTCGACTGTGCGCGCATGCACTGGTGTAATTGAGCTGCGCTGCTATATATCTTTTTTATCAATGTTGCGAGTTGCGAGTCTAGTCCAGGCTGAGTTTTTTTTTCCAGCACCCCCTGCTGAGAATACGTTTCCGAGGCTATGATTATAAATATAAACAAGCCAGCGATTTCCACTTCCACGCCCACAGATTCGTTCGTTGCTCCCCCTACTGTTCTGGCGGAGAATCCCCTTGCAACACGCGCAATCCTTAAGGAACCTTACGGGAACCGTAAATCAAAACTTGTCTAAAACAAGTCCCTTGTGTAAATTACGTGCTTACGTCTCTGCGTCTAAAACGACCCTAAATAGGCCTTAACTCGCGCTAAAACATTTTACGCAGGAGTTTTTTCTTGAAAGTTATTCACAAAGCCGCTGAGACCTACTCTTACTAAGGATGAATCACTAAGAATGAACTAAGAGTGACGTGCCATTGCTATGGATTACGTGCACAAGTTTAGAAGCGGTCAGTTCGGTGATTGGTTGTTCAGACGAGCCAACTAAATCACCGAAAAACAAGGAAATAGCCTAGGCTAGAATGAATTCCTATTAAGTAGTTATAGTGCAGTTAGCAGAATACACGCATGATGACAATTTTGTGCAGACCACGATAATGACGTTGTAGCCTGCAACGTCAAGATAGAGAGAAAGCAAACAATAAAAATACGTAAAATTTAAAAGAAAAGAAATGTTATGAACTACACAAGTGTTGACTGACTTGTGCCAAGGTGTTTACCTAAAATGGATTTTCAAAGTGATCCCTAAATGCCAGTCCACTCGGTTCCACACGGCCAAATTCATTGTCATGGTGATCGCCATCATCATCATCATCATCATCATCGTCTGGCTGTGGAATGTTCCTCCGCTTGCAGAGGTTGTGTAGAATGGCACATACAGTGATTACTGTGCTTGCCCTCTCTGGGGTGAGGCGTATTTCGCCGTGGAGGACATGAAACCGACGTTTCATCTGCCCAATTCCTCTCTCCACAACATTTCGTGTATGTTTTTGTGCTCTAGCATATATGGAGGAAATCAGTAAACAATAATAAATATGGATTCAACAAATGAAAGGCGTCAAAGAGCCAATACGATGTGTTTTACGCATAGGACTAAGCGTAATCTGCGTAATAACTTACATGTTATACTTTAACTGTGCTCCCGGTTGTGGATTGAGGTGGGGTGTCTAGAGCCACGTCTTGCATGGATAGTCACTGTCACCCAGCAAGTGACACCCAACTGGTACATCTCAAAAAGCTGCCTCAGACCGCTCACCATTAAAATGCGCGAATCATGGGTAGCTGAAGCTCCAGGCCATTTTGCAACAACATCCAGTAGGCTATGTTAAAATTTGCATCAAAAACAACCTGCGTGTTGATGGAATGCACTTTCTTCCTATTGACGAACACGTCCTCGTCTTTTGATGGCGCAATTATTTTTATGTGCGTCCCGTCAATATCACCGACCACACCGGGCATACCTGCAATTGCCATGAAGTTGGCTTTGATCCTGTGTAATTGTTGAATATCCAAAGGAAAGTTTATGGCACGGCTGACTGATGGTTGCGATATTTTTAAATCGTCGGCATTGCAAAGTTGCATTTCCCCTGTTGCTAAATAACGTAGTGTGGCCAAACATTTTATTTCGGGACTAATCGGATTATTCCTGTTAGTCGGGGATGTTATTGCATCGCGCACTCAGGGGTTGACACTAAGGTTTCAAAAGCACTTGCCCATCGGGCAAGTACAGGTCAGGTTCAACTTGCCCGAATGTAATGTTCACTTGCCCAAATTATAATTAGAATCGTGAACGGGCCTCTTTTTGCCAGGCACCCGGCCTGGTTTTGGGGGGGCTCAGAAAAATTCTCCTAGCTCAGACTGAAGCTGAATGTTAGCTTCAGCACATAAAAAATAACAAACTTCTCTTTGTTTACTTATTTATCGAGCGCTCACATCGTGCCATGAAGTGATTTCAGTCCACCGTTCCAACCTATTAAAGCTATCGCCAAGTTATATGTAGACCTGCATGATTTTATGCAAATGTACATGACTAAATGTCAGAGGTAGTAGCAAAGATATGTCTTTTTAACTTTTAAGTTTCTTGTAGCTCTAACTGAATAATCACTATCGCGTTTCTAGTAGGGTTGTCAGTCACGATACTGGATTTTCTAACTTCAATACTATTCCTGGAAAAAGATCGATATTCTATACCATTTTTGATATCAGGGGAAAAGTTTTGTTCAGGAAAGAACATAACAAAAGTAAATAGATTATATCTCCACAACTGCAAGGGCGATAATATCATCTTTGGGCCAAAAGAAAGATTGTTGTGCAAACGAAATATTCAATGGGGATAATACTTGGTTAAAGTGAATAAAGCCATGGAACACAGCATAAGTGGAAGATAACATTTCCACCTGAAATAATTATCAGTATCAGTTGGTCGTTATCAGTTGGGAGCGCTGTCTTACTATGAGACACAAATAAAGGTAGATATCTTACAATTTTGACACTTGACACCTCTATTTAAAGTTCAGGGCAATTGAATGCACCAAGCCAAACACTCGCAAATAAATATATGGCCACTAGATTGCGCTGAAGAATATGTTTTCTGATTGAAGGCAATTTACCTATTTCCTAAGAAACCTTCTCTTATTCATTGATTGAAAACACCATGTTAAGTTGCAAAATTTGGCCCAGATACTGGATAATCTGTTTATGGTGGTTTTATTAGATCAGAATCAACTTTGTGGACAAAAATCACAAAGGTAATACTTCATTTTTGGTTGTTAAAAGAAAAGGGGACGTTTCTTCTTAAGTTGTTATTTGCGAGTTTTAGTCACAGAATGATATGGTTTGGACTGTTGGAATAAGTGGAGGCTCAGCTTTCATGTAATATATATTTTGTGAGGGTCCAATTTCGTGAAAAAGATCGCTATTGCTGTGTGCATGTGCACAGTTATGAAACCCAAAACCGTGTTCTTGACTTTCCTTGATAATTTGCCTCAATCCAAAGTACTTCCAAACTGCACTCCTCCATCACTACTCCATTTAACTTCTACCTAAACCGTTCGCGGAGGTGCTGCACTTGAGAGGCTAGCTGTGTTGGCTAACCTTTAGCGAATCACTGCCAGAGACCGCACTGCGAGTGAGTGACAGAAGGCGGGGCTATATTCGCACTGAAGCGATGCGTGTCTGTTAACTCGCTTTTCCGAGAGTAGAGAAGACAGCGCGCTGATCAATTGCAAATACTTCTATTTTGTGTGGTTTTGAGGAACAAAAGGTTGTTCTGCCGTTTCTAAAAACATTTGAATAAATAGCTTTTATATTAACATCCACCCAAAATCCACTTGCCCGTTCGGGCAACCAGAAAAAATCTCAACTTTCCCAAACATTTTTTTTACTTGCCCCGGGCAAGCGGGCAACCGTTAGTGTCAACCCCTGGCGCACTAACTCCACAACAAGTTTCATACCCTAACATTTCGTCTCGCAGGCATTTTACGATTCTTTGTGATTAGGTCTTACTGAGTTAGGAGTCCTCTTGAGGACTTTTAAGCTCTCCTTGACTTAGGTGCTACTTTTAGCCCTAAAATACTTTGTGAATTGCTCTTAGTGAAAAAAGTTAGGAGTCCTAAATTTAAGAGTGACACGCCCATTATTTTTAGGAGTTACTCCTAAATTCGCCAGTTAGGACCTACTTTTAGCCCTAAGATCCTTTGAGAATACGGTACCAGGTTTATAAGTGGAACATCTTTCCTTAAATATGACAATTATATGTTATATATCTTCCATTAGTGCGTTCTTGACTTTTATTTTTGCTCGGTCCCCGTTAAACAACGCTTGCGGTTATATTTATGTTTTGGTTTTCGCGGCGCAGATAAGAGAAGAAGGAAGAATCTATGCATGCGCTCAGACATGGCGGTGTTGTGTGATAGTGTATCACAGCTTGCCGCCTGATATGCATACCCAATCGAATTCCACACACTTTTGCTTCACCGTATGCACGCAGATTTCTTCCCGAAAACGCTCATCTAAACGCGGAATAAAATGCGAAGACACAACGCCACTTTTACGTCTTCTGTTCAGAGCGTCATCATGTAACCGTAGCCTTATGCGGTTCAGGAATATCTCCGTAAAGTCGGAGTCATTGCGAAACCTACGATCGAGTATTAGGGCCACACGTGAAGAAAATTTTTTTTTTTTGCCGTGACAAGATTAAAATCGACACGTTGACATTAATGTCAAGGTCAACATGTCGACATTAAACTCGAAATGTCGAGAATAAAGTTGAAATGTCACGTCGACTTTAATCTCGACGTGTCGACTTTAAACTCTAAATGTCGAGAATAAAGTTGAAACATCATATATAGGCCTACTTTAATCTCGACGTGTCCATTTTCCGTTCCTCTGTCAGCATGCAGACGCTACGGGCATCCTCCCAAGCGTGCAGCGGATGACACGAAGTAGTCGGCAATAACCCTGGGGTCATTGTTTGTGGTGTAGGCCTCCATCCAAACAATATAGCGACTAAAACCGTCAATGCAACCACTGATGGCAATGCCGCACTATTACAGCGGACGACTACTTCGTGTCATCCGCTACACGCTTGGGAGGATGCCCTGCGTGCTGACAGAGGAACGGAAAGTGGACACGTCGAGATTAAAGTTGATATGATGTTTCAACTTTATTCTCGACATTTCAAGTTTAAAGTCGACATTTCAAGTTTAAAGACGACACGTCGAGATTAAGACGACACGTCGAGATTAAAGTCGACATGACATTTCAACTTTATTCTCGACATATCGAGTTTAATTTCGACATGTTGACCTTAAAGTCAACGTGTCGATTTTAATTTCGTCACGGCAAAAATATTTTTTTTCTTCACGTGTGGCCCTAATAGAAACCACATCGAGCTGGAGAAACGCTGTAGTAAATATTCAAGGCGCTGGTTCTCCACAGAAAAAGGCGGAGCGCATCAACCCTGCGCGCATTCAGCCAGCCTGTATACAAACATTCAGTCACGAAGAGATTCAACCTTTTTAATTAAGCAGAAATACATTTTAATGTAGCCTACAGTTAGTAATTAAATTCATCACGGGGCTTTATTTAAAGCTACAAAAAGAATGCAAATAAAATAATAAATAAAAACTTCAACGCAACTCTGACGTCCCCCAGCTGGTGTGGGGCTAATGACATCTTCGTTTGCGTTTCAGGCGTCCACATGTATCCTAACACGACACCGCATAGGTCTGGATAGATTTGAAACCACCTCCGAGGGTGGTTTCAGAAATGTGCGGTTTCGGGCACCGCATTCGCCGGCTCAGCCGAAACGCACAAGACGTATGTCTTGTCCACACGGCTCCGTGTGGACGGGGTCTGAGCTGCACGTCTAAGGAGGCTGAGTGGCTCCTTCTGAGCCACTCCTTCTGAGCCACTCAGAAGGAGATTAGCAGTCAAATCTGTTTTTTCTTTCTTTCTTTCTTTCTTTCTTTCTTTCTTTCTTTCTTTCTTTCTTTCTTTCTTTCTTTCTTTCTTTCTTTCTTTCTTTCTTTCTTTCTTTCTTTCTTCTCTCTCTTCGTTTTACTTACTCTGTTTCCATCTCTGTCTTCCTAGCATCCAGCTCATAATTTCTTTGGTCTCTTAGCATTTTGTCAGGGCTTATATGATGAAGTTCTTGTATTATCTTGGTGACACATGAATTAATATGTTAATAATGGCCCTGGCTATGTCTTTCTTCTTTCCTATGTGATGCCCTGCACACATATACCAATGTTGTAATGCAACACCTGCAACGAAGAGATGCTGGCCTGATAAAGATGCCATGTTTTAACGGGAACGTGTAGGCTTTTATCAGAAATGCCTCCTTTGGTAAGAAGTCAATACATTTCACCTGGATCAGGTGAAATTTTTGTTCTACATTGTGAAAGTCCCCCAGTGTATCTGGCTTTGTCCAAATAGGATGAAAAGCAACCCCCCCTTCCTCCTCCTCCCTGCAACCACGGACACACAGAGCCTGAAGACAAAGAGCCGCGGTACGGAGGGTTATGAAACGCCAGCGCCGGGCCTTTGTTGTTCTACAGGAATGTGCTGAATAAACGCCACCACGGTACATGTTTTGCCAGTTCAGGTTTTGACTTCCCTTTGGCTGAGAAGACGATAGGATGGGATCCTCTCCTCTCCCCCTTCTCCCTCCTCTCCCCTCTTCTCCCCATCCCTCCTTTCCTTCTCTCCCTCCTTGGACCATTGGGTATTTTCCTTCTCCTCTTTGTGTCCTGACCTAAATATGAACATATGCAAAAACCTAAATCAGGAGAAATACATGTGCAACACACACAGACACACAGACACACAGACCCACTGACACACAGACACAGACAGAGAGAGAGAGAGAGGGATGAGTCATTTCATCCACTTTGCAGGTTCAATTTACGTTATTTTATGTACCTCAATAAGTAATTATCACAAATGTTTGTCAAATGTAAGCGGACGTTACAGTACTCCTATTTATCATCACATCTCTGGTTCTTATGGTCACTTTATTGGCTCTGTATTGGCCCTCAGTCAGCCATTCTCTGATGCATCACATTAACTCTGACCCTGCGTTCACACCAAAAGATGCAAAAAGTTGCCGCACAGCACGATCCCATTCAAAGTGAATGTAGAGACGCGTTGCTGCTTTGCTGCCGCAGCACTTTTTTGATTTGATTTGCGGCGCGGCAAAATAGGATTTGCAGCGCAGCACGCCCGTGCCTGTTCACGTATTTTGCGGCGCGTCAAATGCTGCTCGAGTTGAAATATTTCAACTTTTCGGCAGCACACGCGTGATGACAGCCAATCAGCGTTCAACAGCGTTGCCACTGAGGCGTTGCCACTGAGTGAAATGCCGTAACAGCCAATCAGTGTTACTCCCTTGGAGTGACCTCGAGTTCACTACCGTTACATTTATTTAGTAACTCGAAAAAACCCACAAATCAGCATTTTGTAGTGTAGTTGTGTTTACAGTTAAACTAAACTATGAGTATGCTAAAGGGCTAGAATAACAACCCAAAACAAAACCCAGTTGGGTAGCAGGCAGCACCAGCCTTCCAGGCTCCGAATGGTCTCATGAAGCCATAAACGAGGGGCATTCCGACGTCTCTCCCTCTTCCACAACAGGTAAAGACATGCAATGCTTGTAATGTCGGCCATGGTTGTGAATGAATTCAGAAGCACCGCGGGCAAAACTTGCCGTGCTGCGAAACTTCCCGCGCTGCAAAACTGCGGCGCAGCAAAACTTTTGCTGCGCGTCAAAACCTTTGCTGCGCCGCAAAACTTTTGCTGCACAGCAAAACTTGATTTGCTGCGCCGCAAAACTTCAACGACAACGCGTTCGGGCAGCAAATGCATCTTTTGGTGTGAACGCAGGGTGACAGGGACTCTGTCATCACCACCACCCTGCAATTTGGTTTTGTTTCTTTGTTTCCTGCTTAAAGGATTCCCAAACACCGGGCCAGGGGTCATCTTCAGTGGGGCCAGATGGGGACATATCAGACTCCACGATGGAGCCCATACACTCCCTTATGTTTATCACCACCTGCCCCCCCGCTTTAGTCCCCCTGTCATCCCCAACCCCTCCCCCCTCCACATCCCCTCCGCACCACGGGGGCTGCTTTGTAGGGATAGTGGTCCAGTACTGAGACAACGCAATGAGTCTCTCTCTCTCTCTCTCTCTCTCTCTTTCTCTTTCTCTCTCTCTCGCTCAATTCAATTCATGAGAAATATACAATTGCATTGCCAAAGCAGGTGAACAATAAAATAAACAGCGTTATAAAATAAAAAGTAAAAAGGTAAGGTATATATTATAATAATAAGTATAAACCGTTAAACAAAATATCTCTACATATCCAATGTTATACTATAAAAGTACTTTATATATATTATAGTATATTATAAAAATTACAAAAATTACAGTATCTCTCATAAACAGATAAATTAAAGATACACTCTAAATACACAGTATTTACATTACAGAGGATGCAATTATTATGTGAAGAGTGAGTCCAGGGGGATGAGTCTATGGGGAGTTTGACGTCCTTCCCTCATCACAGCAGGTGACGAATCTTGCTGCTGCGTTCGCACATTGTTGTATTTCTCCCAACAGGTATGGCAGTTGGTGAGCATCTGGAGTGTTTTTGAAGTCCTTGCATGCCTTTGTAATCCTTGGGAATTGTGTATTCCTGATGTCTTCGTATGAATGGCAGGAAGTCAGGAAGTGCAGTTCTGTCTCTAGTTGGTTGTGTGTGCAGTGGGAGCAGTCTGTCTTCCCTTGGGAGCCAGGTCTGTCTATGGCATCCCTTCTCGATGGCCAGGCTGTGTTCGCTGAGTCTGTATCTGGTCAATGATTTCCTCAGTTTTGGGTCGGTCACGGTGGTCAGGTATTCTGCCACGTTGTAGTCTCTGTTAAGGGACAAATAGCATGCCAATTTATTGTGGTTTTTGGTGGACTCTTTCCGATGTGCCAAATATTTCTCCATTTGTTTTCTTATAATTTAGTTTTGCCTGATGTGTTGGTTGTTGTGTGTTGAACAGATTCCCAGGTTGTTGTGTGTTGGACAGATTTGTGTTGGACAGATTCCCAGGACACAAATTCCCAGTTGTGGAGTGTGTTGCTTTCCTTAAGGTGGTTATACAATTTTAGGGCTCTCTTCTGAATTTTAATAACGATTGGATATTGTCCTATTTCAGCTCAGCAGGCATTATTTGTTGTCTTTCTTTGGAATTTTAGTATTACTTTACAGAATTCTGCATGAAGAGTTTCAATTTGATGTTTGTCCCATTTTATAAATCTTGGTTGGTGAGTGGGCCCCAGACTTCACAGTCGTAGAGCGCAATGGGCTCTATCACGGCGTCAAATATTTTTAGCCAGATCTTAATTGGGATGTCTAGTTTGATATTCCTTTTTA